>NC_091369.1:7355580-7655580 GCF_038502225.1 Cherax quadricarinatus
ATATACATACATACATATATAAGGCTGAACATTAAAATGTGTCTTATATATAAGGCTCTCGAGTGGTAAACAAACCCACAGATATCATCACTAATCACCAAGTATCGTCAAGTAGCGACGCCAGATACTCTGAGATAACATTTTCCTGATATCCGTCTACAAATATTCTTTTGGTAACGGCATCTTAAACATTTTCCTAACATTCATCTACAAATGTTCTCTTGGTTACGTTATCCTAAGCATCTTTCTAATATTTGTCTAGAAAAGTTTCACTGCTAACAAAATCCTAAACATCTTAACATTCGTCTACAAATGGTAACGACACTCTCAGCATCTTCCTAACATCCAGTTACATTTACACTTCATAATCATTATAAAAGCCAAGTCATACTGCTTTGGAAGATGTAATTTGAATTATCCACTTGCCTAGTTTGGAAAGAGTTAGTGTATATAAATAATAAATTCTCAGGTAAAATGAAAAAATTTTCCCGATAAGAGCATAAACTCATTTCAAGACATAATTGTATTGAGATACACAGATTGACTAATGAGTAAACATGTTCTTGGTGGTTCTATCGCCCTGCAATAGAAGAAATTATCCCATATCTCCTAACTACCACCGCTGCCCATTGACCAGAGCTTTTCCGGCAACACTGAAACAGATTCTTGTTGGATTTAGAAATTCACCATCGATGCATACTGGACTGGACACCACAGACGCAGCTTGCATTTCGCCAGGAGCCATTGGCTGCACCATTTTTGTGTAACGGCAGTATGCACCACCGTTTTCTGCTGCCTGTCGCACCCCAGCTCTACAGTACCGCAGTCAACAACCCCCAGTCCGAGGGATGGAATCAAGGACACCACCACAGGGATGAAATCACGAACCCCAACACAGAGACAACTTTCAGATCCAGCACGATTCTTGAGACGAGCCATTGAGCGGATCAACATATGATTACCATAAGACACCAACCAAACCAGTGCTTTCTGAACGCGTACGGAACATAAAGCTCCTGGGTATTGAAAGGTATTCAGGTCTGGCCCGAGAAAAGGACGTGTTGCTTCGATTCCTTAGGTCAATTGCCCTCACCAGCAAAATTAAATACCGCGTTGAAGCAACGCGATGTTTAATTTTGTTATGTGTTGAGAAACTTGTAGTAGCTCTGTGTTACAAATCTACGGAGATGCACTGTAATGCCTGTCTGATTTTTATCAACAAACCAGTGTTATTACTTTCTGACCACTCTTTTATGTTACAGTAATTTATTTTGACGTCAGTAGAACAAGACTACAAGGTGTTTGATAAGACTAAAGAGGTGAGGTTAGATTAGACTCAGGTGTCCAGTTGCTATCATAGTGATAAGATGAGATAACCGAATTAAGGAACAAGTGAAGTACTGTACACTGTCATGTGGCGATTAGGAGAATGTTATCTTGCCTAGAGCTGCATGTCAGTCCACACATGCGTATTATACGTACACGCGCGCGAGTATATATGCAAATTTAATTCCCGCATAGAAAAAAAATAGGCTAAAAGCCTATGATTTCTAACTGTTTAATCGATGATGATGTGTTTCCCCTGCCAGACGTTACCCTTCAGTTTATATTATTTACTTATTGGCGGTTATCTGTATAAAAAACTAAATTAATTACTGATAAGATAACCTAACCTAACCTATTCCGAAATGCATTTGCATACTAGTGTTTTTTTGTGCCAAACACTTGTTTTAATCTACGTAAACTACACTGTTTGTACAGCGTAAGATAAATATAAATCTGAATTTGAATTTATCTAACTTAACTTTACCTAACCAAAACAAACCTAGAATAATATTTAATTTTGGTCTTGTTTTAGCTCATGTCAAATCTGATACATTGCAACAGGCTAGAAAACAAACTGGTTGTTTGGAGGACGGGTAGAAATAGTAAGATAAATAATTCATGTTCAGGTATATTTAATCTGCCTATGTATGTATTTTGTATATCAAGTTCTAAATAAAATATATAACAAATTTCAACTGTTTAATCTTAAAATATTTTGTGCATGTGTATGACTCCAATGAAAATATTTTATAAGTTATGAAGCTGTGATTTGTTTGTCACGTCGATCGTTTCCCACCCAAGTAATGTGACCTCAAAAAGAGGAAAGACATTCACCATCATTTATTCAACAGCTCTTTTGCCAGAACCGCATGGGTATCAAGATTCAATTTATTGCATTTAAAAAAAAATGCTCTAAACCCATACAGCCACAGTTAAAATGATCCCTGTGATTACTGTACATAGTGAAACTGATGTATTTTTTTTTGAAGGTGGCGCAGGTGTGCCTCTGGAGGAAGAATTCGGGTATGTGGATGTTCGTCCTGGTGCCCACATGTTCTGGGTGATGTATCACGTTGACCAACAGGACGACTACACTAAATACCCCCTCATCATGTGGCTTCAGGGAGGACCTGGTTCTTCAGGTGTTGGCTACGGCAACTTCGAGGAGCTGGGACCTCGAGACATAAACAACAACACCAGACCGTATGCTTGGGTCAGTCACTTGCTCCTTACTCTTGCCACACCTTGAAATTACCGGCGTAAAGGTTTATGGTAGCATAGTTACTTAATAATACTAATTCATTTATTATTTCATGGGGACGCACTAAACCCGTAGGATCTTACAGCAACTGGGAAAGGAAGAATAACTCCAATTCCTAGGATCAATAGACCTTCATCAATCATATTCATTGAACAATGCTTTATTTTTTTTAATAAAAGCCTTACTTTATAGCAATCACAAATATACATTTCCACTGCACCGTCAGTTAGCAAGATATACATTAATAACTAAATGTAAATTATTACATTCTTGCTTTGTGTATGTCTAATGTAACGTTAAGTAAATCAACATATTTATCCAAGAGTAGAATACAGACTAACCACAATGTGTTTCTTATTTGTGTAGTACTTGGAAGTAAAAGTTGTTTCTCCCTGGTCCTTGACAGACAAAGAGTGCCAATGTGATGTTCGTGGACAACCCCGTAGGTACAGGCTACAGTTATGTCGACTCTCTAACTAACTTGACCACTGACAATTCACAAATCGCTGACGACCTCGTGGTCTTGGTGAAGGAAGTCTTCAGTCAGAATACTGACCTGCAGACGATGCCTTTCTTCGTTTTCTGCGAGTCTTACGGCGGCAAGATGGCCGTTGACTTTGCACTATCACTATACGAGGTTAGTGTAAATTATAACACCTAATTATCACGTGTCATTGCTTTAAAATAATCTTAAACTTACTAGTATTAAAGTAAAATTAAAATACTTTATGGATTATACGAACGATGTGTCTTGATTTACTCACTTGCGCGATAGTAAAACTATTACTGAAAAAAAAATAACTTTTATTCAATATCGAAGCGCCATAACACAAAGCCTCTTTAGTTGAAATGTGACATGGCACAAAAATGTTGTGTTAATAGTGATTTTTATTTTCAGATATTTTCATTTTATTGTGAAATTATCATTAGTCACATGCCTTATTGCCAGTCGGTGATATATAGGTTATCTCACACAGGCGATCAATAACGGAGAAGTGATTAGCGACTTCAAAGGAGTAGCGCTGGGAGACTCCTGGATCAGCCCCATGGATTCTATCAACACTTGGGGCACATTCCTCTATCAGATGGTGAGTTCTTCTACTAGAGCTGTGAACAGAGGATCGAACCTCCACTACGTATTGAATGACCCACACATTTTCCAAGATATACATGTGTGTGTGCATATATATATATATATATATATATATATATATATATATATATATATATATATATATATATATTATATATATATATATATAAATATATATATATAATATATATATATATATATATATATATATATATATAATATATATATATATATATATATATATATATATATATATATATATATATATATATATATATATAAAATATATATATATATATATAATATATATATATATATATATATATATATATATATATATATATATATATATATATATATATATATATATATATATATATATATATATATATATATATATATATATATATATATATATATATATATATATATATATATATATATATATATATGCAAAACAACCACTCTGAAAGAATAGAGAAATTCCAAGCGCTTTCGTGACTACTCACATTATCAAGGAACTATGAAAGTAAAGCATCCAAGGAAGCTATATAAGGGGTCTGGCCAGCACCTCACTATCAGATCCCACAACGGTTAAACACGTGACGCGCGGCGACCCAACTTGGATAGGTCCTTTGCACAACTCACCCACAAACTATTCTACCCAAGAAAATTTAAAAATTATTATTTGTCCAGTGTATTATTAAATTCTTCCCAAATTCTATTAATTATAAATGGATCTAATTTATATAAACCAAAGGAAATATTCATATTATTGTCAAAACTGCTTTTTATGAAACAAGATTCAATTATATTCCTGTCGACCATGGACTTGCTTGATACTACTTTCTCAACTTTTTGAAAATCAATTGGATGGTTAAAATCTCTTACATGAATAAATAGAGCATTGGAATCTTGTCCAGTTCTAATGCTATATTTATGTTGTTTTAATCTTAGTTCGAGATTTTTACCAGTTTGACCGTAATAAACTTTATCGCAAATTTTACAAGGAATCTTATAGACACATCCATCAGCATTTTGGGGGGAATTCTTTATCAAAAGTTTTTTTACTGTATCAAGATTTTTGAATACAACTTTAATATTAAAAGTCTTAAGAAGAGAAGGCATATCAACCAAGTTTTCATGGTAAGGGAGAACCAACATATTTTTAGTTGAATAAGGCTGGTTGTCTTTTAAAGTTGCTAGAAACACTTTTTATAATCCAAAAAGGGACAACCAGCCTTATTCAACTAAAAATATGTTGGTTCTCCCTTACCATGAAAACTTGGTTGATATGCCTTCTCTTCTTAAGACTTTTAATATTAAAGTTGTATTCAAAAATCTTGATAAAGTGTAAGAACTATCGCAAAGCTCATGTAAATGGCTCGTGGTAATAGGTAACCTGCCTAGCATACTGCAGTACTTGTGTATTCAAATGTTATCTATCTCTGTGGTATCTTACAGGGCCGCAATGTCGGGACGGGAGAATCAAACCGCCGTTATTCCTTGAGTTGAATAACTTCCACGTGTTTAATGCTTCGCATAAGCAATAATATAAAATGTGTCTATCTCTGCGGTATCTCGCAGGCCTTCGTAAACCGGGAAGGGCTGGAGGAGATCGATGCGTCTGCAGCCAAGGCTCAAGCAGCAGTTGACGCTGGCAAGTGGATCGAGGCCACCAACCAGTGGAGCTCTACTGAGGACGTCGTGTCCACGGTGGCCCACGATGTCAACTTCTACAATGTGCTGGCCATCGATGATATCTACCGGGCAAAGAGCAAGAGCCTTACTCAACACACTGACCTCTCCTTCATGACACCTGCCATCCGTTAGTACCTGATATAGCAGTCAATCCCTATAAAAAAATGTGGTTTAGAGTCAGAAATATCAGAGGAATACACTTTCCAGTACGATTACAATTTAAATTCTCATGCAACATAATCGCATATACATTTCCCGCGTATACTGTATATTTCTTATGTATAATAGTTATAAGGGGTGTGCATCATATCTTAATATAGTGCCGAGTATAATATCAGGTAACAATGGTTACAGGTCAACTCTACGAGAACCACGTTGGTCGCCTCAATAGCAAGATCGTAGGAGAGACTTTGTATAGCTTCATGAATGGACCTCAGAAGAAGAAGTGGGGCGTGCCAGACAGCGTCATCTGGGACTCCCAGGGAGGCTATGTCTTCGACCGTCTTGCAGGAGACTTTATGAAACCCGTCGTAGATTCCGGTGGGTGGTGAATATATATCAGAAATCTTC
This sequence comes from Cherax quadricarinatus, assembly GCF_038502225.1. NCBI lineage: Eukaryota > Metazoa > Arthropoda > Malacostraca > Decapoda > Parastacidae > Cherax > Cherax quadricarinatus. Next base: position 7,361,532 of record NC_091369.1, read on the forward strand.
TCTTTACTCAGTGCATTTCATATGGATTAACTAGGAGAATGCAGTGAGGAGGCTACGTCGTGCTTAGCAGACAGAGGATCGATCCTCCACCATTCCTTGTACTGAATGACCTACACGGGTTCACCATTTCACCTAATAAGACTAATATAATTTTGTGTCCACAGTGGTGAGGCTGCTAACCGAGACTGACCTTCATGTTAACGTCTTCAGTGGTAACCTTGACCTTATCTGCGACACTCCAGGTAACTCACCAACCACTCTCAATACGTACGTGTGTGTGTCTCTGTGTGTACACCTTGTGTACAAACAGACACACACACATAGTCACAAAGTTGTCAGGAAGTGGAATAGTCTGGCAAGTGATGTAGTGGAGGCAGGAACCATACATAGTTTTAGATGAGGTTCGATAAAGCTCATGGAGCAGGGAGAGGGAGGAACTAGTAGCGACCAGTGGAGAGGTGGGGTCAGGAGCTATGAATCGACCCATGTAACCACATATAGGTGAGTACACGCACACACAAACCTTGAAGATGTCCTTCTTGCCATTTTTAAATTCACTTAGTGCAACCAAACCTCTGTGACACTACAACTTTTTTTCTTGATCCTCAGTCCTTCCTTTTCCTTAAAAATACTGGCTTCTCTTTTCTTTCCTATCTTTAAGTTTTCCCTCTCCATTTGCCTGACAAAGCGCCCTTTCTGTATAAAACTTATCACCCTGCCTGGTCCAGCTCTCAATGGAGCAGGCAAGACTAGTGTCGTCCTCACGAGACCATCCTCAGAGGTTAACATTTTTTTTTAACCCAGGATAGCACAGGAAAGCTATATAGTGAGACTTTTTCCAATCTAATACAACCCACACACAGTGTGATTTATTTCAACCATCGAAAGTCACATATTTATTTCAAAGAAAGTCACAGCGTAGTTTATTGTAACACACGATAACATAAGACCACTAACTGCCAGGTACCAATTTTATTGATATATAGGTGAAGCAGCGGGTGTAAGGAGACACAACGATTCGTCTCATCCCGCCCTGGAATCGAGCTCGGGTTCTTTCGATTTTGAGCTGAACTCTCCTACTAAGCTGCATGTCACCCAGGCAGAATTTTTAAATTTTCCCAACGAAGTGGCTAGTTTATAGTGCACTCCATATCCATCCTGTGGATGGTAGCGCAAGAGCATATGGATACACAAAAGACCTAGGAACTAGGCCCCAAAAGGGTTAACAAATGTACATCTGGATTTATGTTTACAGTCTGTTCACATTGCAACTTGCTCCATAAACATTCTGATCTACGTTCATGGTATCATAGTGGGTGATAGATCTACTCAGGCCTCTAATTGCATTCCTATAACATTCATTTCCATTATTTACTTCTCTCTTAATGTTATTCCTAATGCTAGACACAGATATACCAAAGTGATATTCTGCATTCTCCTTCTGGGTACTCTTCTTGGCTAACATATCAACTTTATCATGAAGCGGTAATCCAATGTGTGATGGGATCCATAGCAACTGTACATTAATTCCTTTTTCCCAGGTTTTTTAGTATCTATACCTGGCTTCTCCAATGCTCATGTTGTTGGAGTCATTATATGAGTCAAGAACCTTCAGTGATGACATAGAATCAGTAATGATGATAGAGTCAAGCTCAGTGTGAAGTTAGCTTTAGTGTCATCAGGATGGCAAACAATTCATTTTGCAGTGTAGATGCCCAGTTGTTAATTCTTATGCCTCACTCGACAAAGCTGTTATCCAGGTAGGACAGGGAAAATTTTTAAAAAAAAAAAAAAAAAAAAAAAAAATACAAGGTTATTACATAAATAATCAACACTAATAATGATCCATGAAAAATAGTGAAAAAAAATCCGGTGATATATATATATATATATATATATATATATATATATATATATATATATATATATATATATACAAGGAATTCGCAAGAACAGGTGAAATATACACAAACACTGAGCTCTGGCTGAAGGAGACTCGAACCTACGAACCTTGGAACAAGGTACGCAGTGCTTTACCAATCTACCCACACTGGACCAATACCTTGGAGTCCAGCTTGCGCTAGACTTTGATCCAAGGCAGCCAGCTTTCAGGGAGAAGGCTTACAGCTTTTCATCTCATCCCCTGCATGCATCAGCCTTACTAGATAATTTAACAATGCAAGGAATGCGCAAGAACAGGCGAAATATACACAAACACCGCGTACCATGTTCCAAGGTTCGTGGGTTCGAGTCTCCTTCAGCCAGAGATCAGTGTTATATATATATATATATATATATATATATATATATATATATATATATATATATATATATATATATATATATATATATATATATATATATATATATATATATATATATATATATATATATATATATATATATATATATATATATATATTATATATATATATATATATTTTTTTTTTTTTTTTTTAACAAGTCGGCCGTCTCCCACCGAGGCAGGGTGATATATATATATATATATATATATATATATATATATATATATATATATATATATATATATATATATATATATATATATATAGGGAGGTACCACCTCTAGAACTGTCCTAGGGACCCTCATCCTCAGAGAAAAGAATAAACTTGCTTCAGGGAAAACTCAAGGTTCTCCCTGACGCTGTTTAAGAATTTTCTCCTACCACCCCCTAAATTTCAAGTATCTTTTATTTAAAGACAAAATACATTGGCCAAACATTCACAAAAATACAACAGAAAGTAAAACAACATAGGTAACTCAGAGCTACATCTCGAATACTTCGTCCAGCTCCCCTGTGGTGGGCCGCGTGCCCAGGATGCTGCAGGCATTTCCTCTCTGGATCGCAACACTAGAAAACTATTAAAAAAGATCAAATATATATAAATACCTAAAATAAGCTTCCCTTCGTCTCCCAAAAGCTAAATTCACTACACATTTCTTCATTCTCTTACATAAACAAATATTTTCACTTCATGTGCAGGCACATACCGGTGGATCGAGAACATGGAGTGGCCCGACAAGGTCAACTTCTCGGCTGCAGGCACCAGAGTCGTCCACGTCAGTAGCTACTCCGCACCCGCCGCTACCGTCCAGTCCTCAGGAAACTTCGCTCTGTACACCATCTATCGTTCTGGACACATGGTAAGCCTTCCTCTGTAGGTTAAACCTTGTGTAAGGTAAGCCTTCTTCTGCAGGGATAAGAGAAGGGCAAGGGGTGACCATCTGCCGCCAGGGGACACACTGCCAGACGTCTTTCGAAGGGTAAATCTTCCTCTTTAGGGTAAAAATCACACCTTCTTGGTTGAGAACTTGACAGAAATTTTGGAAATTCACAAAATCAATAAGAGATGTTGCCTGAGTTATGGTAGAAAATTAAAGTTTTTGCCTTAACAATTAGTCATTTGCTTTTGTTTCTTGACTGATCTCAATCAGTATATACACCTGTGTATACATGCCAGAAGTATGTATCTGTATGTATATACACCAATGGATATTTGCCGTTACTACCTATTAATAATGCTCAGTGTGCTGACCCTTATAAGGCGTCCGGAATTGGTCTCTTGAAACTCTACTTTAAATTTGGTCCTGCCACATAGTTCAGGATGAGATCAGGTGTTGCTATATTCGTAAAATGCATTCACAGCGTGTTGCTGCACAAGACACTGCCAATATGCTCCTCATGTGCGTTTCAGACTCCCCAGCGCAGTAATAACCAACACTACAGCCATCTTTACATTTTTTTTTCAACACGTCGGCCATCTCTCACCGAGGCAGGGCGACCCCCCAGAGAGAAACACTTTCACCATCATTCACACATAATCACTGTCTTTGCAGAGGCGCTCAGATGCGACAGTTTAGATGTTACTTCAAACAGGCAATATCCCAGACCCTCTCTGAAGTGCAGGCATTGTACTTCTCACCTCCAGGACTCGAGTCCGACGCACTGGTTTCCTTGAATCCCTTCACATAATATTACCCTGCTTACACTCCAACAGCTCGTCAGGTTCCAAAAACCATTCGTCTCTATTCACTCCTATGTAACACGCTCACACATGCCTGCTGCATGTCTGAGCCCCTTGTATACAAAACCTCTTTTACCCCCTTCCTCTATCCTTTCCTAGGACAACCCCTACTCCTCTTCTACAGAGTTATACACCCTCCAAGTCATCTTCCTTTACCCTCTCTAAATGACCAAACCACCTTCACATCCCTCTGAATACTTTCAGTAACTCCACACCTCCTAATTTCCACTCTACTAATTCTCTGCATAATATTTACACCACACATTGCCCTTAGACACGACAGTTATGTTGCCAAATTGTTCTTGTTCGACACACTGATGTTTGCACATACCTCACTATAAGCACAGTAACCGGGATGAGCGCTATTAGCACAGTAACCGGGATGAGTGCTATTAGCAGTAACCGGGATGAGCGCTATTATCACAGTAACTGGGATCAGTGCTATTAGCACAGTAACCGTGATGAGCGCTATCACAGTAACTGGGATGAGTGCTATTCTCACAGTAACTGGGATGAGTGCTATTAGCACAGTAATAGTGATGAGCGCTATTATCACAGTAACTGGGATGAGTGCTATTAGCACAGTAACTGTGATGAGCGCTATTATCACAGTAACTGGGATGAGTGCTATTAGCACAGTAATAGTGATGAGCGCTATTATCACAGTAACTATGATGAGTGCTATTATCACAGTAACTATGATGAGTGCTATTAGCACAGTAACCGGGATGTGCGGCCATATTAGCGATGTTTGAGTAATGAGATTATTGTCAAATAACAAAAAAATATTAAAGCTTCCCAAAAAGTTGAAAGACAGTAGCTTTAAAGTAAAGATATTGTTCTGATGTGCAGGAAAAGAATAATAAACTATGCAAAAATTAAACCTAATAAATATGGAAGATTCAGATGAATATAGTCATTGTGGTCATATTAAGTAGCGTTTTCAGCAGTAAATCCACATCGTGACCGATTTAATTTGCTCACCAAGTTCGTGTATATTTGGTGATTTTAAAGCCTAAAAGAAACCTGAATGCATAAAATCAGTTTGTGTGGCTGGATTTGCGAACGAAAAACGATGATAAATGACAAAAGCGTCGTCGGGGTAAAGGTAATTCACGTAAATATTTCATATTATTTAGTCGACGTATAAATGTGTTCAGAAAATAATTTGTGCAGGACGAGTAACTGCTTCAAAAATGAAAACTTTCTGTCGGACTGATACAACAGATCCAGCTAAAACCCTCGTTAAAGGTGTCTACCGCCCAGAAAACTAAGAAATTAATTGCAGTGTCACATGGTGGGGATGTGATCATGAACAATTTGTCCCGTGATACATTGGTAGAAAAATTTCAGCTACTACATATAAATTCTAAAATTGAGAGGGGTACTGTAGGAGTTTCCATTAATGCAGATGCGTCATTTATCGTTGCATCGCTAGATGGAGCTACCATTGTGACTGTTGCGGCTAGCCTAGTGTCGAAATTAAATGTCCGTCAGTTTTGACAACGTGAGGCATTATTAGGATTAAATTCACTGGGAACCAGTCAACTCTCAAGTCATATAGCACCTGGGGAATGGGAGGTGAACAGTTTGATCCAAGGAAGAAGGTAGCTTCAAATTCCTTATATCAAGTCCTTCACCGGCATCAAGGTTACCACATCCTTCAAGGTTCCCTTGAATTGTGTTATAACTTTAAACCCAATAATATTTAACTACTGTAATATTATTTTTAAAGAGCGAGGCTTCCTAGTTTAACCCAAGCAATTGGACCTGTGCTCTCCTTACATCAAACTTTAATGCCCCCCCATTCCCCCAGGCGCTGCATGATCCAGACTGGTTTAGCGCTCCCTCGTGAATGCAGTAATTCAATCCAAACAAAAACCATTATCTCGATTATGACCGACTTCCGGTTTGATGAACATGAAAATATTATAATAAGGTAAACCATAACTAGTACAGGTCATACAAACTGTACAACACACTATATATAAATCAGTGTATTCAAGAGTGGTAGTGAAGTCTTATAGTCAGTTTAGCTTATTAACTTAATATTCGAGTACTTAATACATAATCAAACCACTGACTACTTGCGTGATGAAAGTTCACCAGTAACTTAGACCTTGATTATTTAAACACTAATCACTCGAATATCTCTTTGCATATATACACTTTAGAGTAAACTTTATTATCCGATTTATTATCCGATGCACCATCCCCCCAATGAAAAGCAGGGGTGTCACTAGCACGTTAAGAGACCATACAATAAGTGTCAGGGGCCCGAGACTGTTCAACTGCCTCCCAGCACACATAAGGGGGATTACCAACAGACCCCTGGCAGTCTTCAAGCTGGCACTGGACAAGCACCTAAAGTCAGTTCCTGATCAGCCGGGCTGTGGCTCGTACGTTGGTTTGCGTGCAGCCAGCAGCAACAGCCTGGTTGATCAGGCGCTGATCCACCAGGAGGCCTGGTCACAGACCGGGCCGCGGGGGCATTGACCCCCGAAACTCTCTCCAGGTAAACTCCAGGTATAAGGCTACAGCGTTTTTTATGTAAATGCACAGGTGGACTGCATCACACTCATAACAAATGTACAGTCGATAACATAAACCTTATTAAGCAGCCAAAAAAAACAACAATGTATATCTATAGCTCCATGACAGCATGTATATGTGTGTGTGAGAAACAGCAAAGCGTAAAAAAGCTATTAAAATGTGATAAACAATTTACCAGGTTATCAAAACCTTTTTTTATATAAAGACCATTTCATTTGACTGTAAACTTTGGTAGCTCCTGTCTTGAAAGTGGCAGGACACTACTCAGCAACTTACACACTGATTCCTTCCAGCTTCCCATTGATGCACCAGAGATGGGCCTCAAACTGGTCGATTTGATCGTGGCTGCAGCCTCACAGCCATCCAAGAAAGCAGCACCACCCAAGCAAGCAGAACCACCCAAGCCAGCAGCACTACCCAAGCCAGCAGCACCACCCAAGCCAGCAGCACCACCCAAACAAGAAGAACCACTCAAGCCAGCAGCACTACCCAAGCCAGCAGCACCACCCAAGCAAGAAGAACCACTCAAGCCAGCAGCACCACCCAAGCACAAGATACCAGCTAAAGGAGCTAAACAGAGAGGTGTTCCCCTGAGCGCAGTCAACACCTTTAGGTCCAGGGTGGTGGCTACTCACCCCAATCCAGCTACACCCACAGGAAAACGGTACGCTAAAATGGTTCCTAACTTTCACGGCCCACGCAAAGGCTAACTCTCAAAACTTTTACTTCTGTAATGTCTGAATAAAAGTCACAATACCTTGACTGGAACAATTCACAAATAACCAGGCAGTTTTTTTTTAAGCTAGATAACTAAGTTTAACTCGGGTGTTCAGTGGATTTGCATTCAATCATACAAGTGCAATTTTATTCATAATTATGCTAAATTTTTAAGTTGGGAAGGCATTTTGGCTTTTCAGTCGTTCCTCTGCCCAGTCATGAATTGAATTTATTTTTAAATCGTTTTTGTTACCTGCCGTTGTTCACTGTTAAATAGAAAATTTGTATAATGTTAAAAGAATACAATAAAACAAATAAGAAAACACGAAGGGGTAAATAATAACATACAAACTATAAATCATAACATTTGATTTAATATGTGATCAAACTAAGGTGTTGTATATAAGTTTCTGGATGGGTATGTAGGTTTTAATGTCCTCAGTACAAGTCTAAGTGTGTACATGTCACAAAATAAACATTCCAATTTATAGTAAGTAAGGAATATATGGTGACTACTGTTCTCTAAAATTTCTCTACAATGCCTTCAAAATAAACAAAAAATTCTTTAGAATTCGCCCAAAAGCAGATTTATAAAGTGAATACTGTACCATAAATAAAATTTCAAAGTACATCAAAATATTCCACAAAATTTCTATTTATAAATTTTAAATTCAAATTATACAAAGTAAATTAAATAAATTAAATATATTCTATAAAAATATTTTTTTTCTGGATTTGATATATATGTACGTATAACTACATTTGATGCATAAATAATGATTTTAGCAACCTGTAAGCAAACAAAATAATAATTTTAACATTTTCATAGTCCAAAAGTGAAAAAACGATTATGGATATCAAATCATGTCTATATTATCATGGATAGAGCATTTAACAAATCAGTTTTATAATATCTCCATTGTTAGGTAAAAAAAAAGTTATAAACTTGAAAATCTTCGACATAAAATATATGACAAATGTGTGGGTCTATAATCAGAGATGAAAGAATGAATGTTGCTTGTATAATTGCTTATTTTATTCGCCTTTCATTTCGAATTTTTAGTCCTGGAATGAGTGATAGTGGTGGTGGTAGTAGTAGTAGTAGTAATGGTGGTGGTTGTGGTGGTGTTAGTGGCAGTGGTGGTGGTTGGTTGTAGGGGAGACCCTGAGAAGAATGTTGCTGAACGTGTGGTGGCTATAAAGAAAGGCTACTCCTCCAGCTTTACACACAAACACAAATAAAGTTTTGACCTTCAAATAACAAAATCTCCAACACACTAAAAGAAAATTGAAAGAGGTTATTTATATTTTGACTGGACACCCTTCGTAACCGATCGTTCAGTCCAGATATTCACCACTGCAGCTACCTTTATAAGCATATGTTTTCTACTAAAATAAACTGTGGCAGTCTTGGAAACCAGATTCTTTAAATTATAAACGTGAGAATATATTTTATTAACTGCACATTGACAGAGACAACCAGAAGATTGTAGAGAAACTCATGTTTCACTGGATATGCTGACACGTTGTTTTGCGAAAATGGTACATTTGCAGGAGATACCTCCTAGATATCAAATAGGCTAAAAAATAAATTGGTTGCGAAAAAAATCAAGTCTGTTTGATGGGCTTAGTGATTCCATGTAGTGAAAATCTGACAAGAGAGAGATCCTAGAAATCAAATAGGTTGGAAGATTAACTGACTCAGGAGAAACCTCTTACCTGTATCGACACCTTCCTTGTGAAAATGGGACCCCCCCCCAGTAGGAGAAATCAAATAGGTTGGAAGATTAGCTGTGTTTGCCCTCCTCTCCCTGGAACCTTCTGGTAGGCCACCTTCTTCACCTCTTGGGTGAAAGGAAACTGACTCGACCTACTGCCTCTGACCTGGCTACTGGTGAAATCATAGTCTTCAGGAAAGTCATGACCTCGCCCATTCTGACGAAGCGTCACTAGTGGAGAGGGAGGCACTGACATCTTTATACTACTATCCTGACCAAGTGTTACTGAGGGAGAGGGTAGTACTGCCCTTATACTACCATCCTTACGCAATGTTATTTGTGGAGAGGGTGGCACCTCCATACTTGTACTGCCATCCTGACGCAGTGGACGTAGTGTTACTCGTGGTGAAGGTTGTACTTCCGTTCCGGAACTTCCTTCATGGTGAAATGCTACTCGTGGAGATGGTGGTACTGCCAGTCTTGAACCACCTGAATAAAACTATATGTTAGACTGATTATATATTATACCAAACTAGTTTTATCATTATTATCAGTAGTAGTAGTAGTAGCCATGATTATTACTATTAAAAATATAATCATTAGCAGTAATTTTTAGTTTATTACTGCTACTATATTTGACGTTTTCCACATTTTCTGTTAATAGAGATAATGAAAATCACAAAACATATTTCCCAAGAAAACACATTTCTTACAATAATATGTTAATAGTGTATATTTCTTACAAGAAAAAGCCTATATTTATGTATAGCCTACTTTACCCCCTAAAAAATTATTATACCAATTCTTCAGTATTTATAACTTTTGCATTTCCAGCCATTCTGACATTTTGATATCAAGTTTATCTTATCTCAAACCTAGCAACCTTGTTTTGTATTGTATTTCCTACTTACTGTTATATGGTTTAGCTATACCGAAGATCTTGTTGCAGTTAGCTCTTGGAGTTAAGGGCTGTTGAAAAGAGGAGTCCTTCCAGTAGCCTTGCTGCTTCTTCTGTTGATGGTGCTGCTCTTGTTGGTGCTGCTGCTGATGTTGCTGTAGCTTTTGGTACTGCTCCTGTTGGTGATGCTGCTGCTGCTGTTTATGTCGGTGTTGCTCTTGGTGATGGTGGTGTTGCTGCTTTTGTTGTTGTTGCTCTTGTTGATGCTGTTGGTGGTGGAGTTCCTGAGGTTGTTGACAGTGTTGTTGGTGCTGCCGCTGTTGCTGTACATTGCCACAGTACGCCCCATAGCCTGAGACGTTGCCATCGCCCAAGGCCTCAAGAGAATGCAGTGGTACCATCTCATCTCTACTACTAGATTGTAAACATATATCTGAATACTGACCTATGGCCAGGTCCGAAGCACTCGTCATATTTGGGTAGTTCTGTTGTACAGAAGATATCGTAACCTGATGAATGGTTCCAGCTGGATGATTGAAAACATTGTGCACTTCGGGAAAATATGGCGATACAACGAGTGACTCTTCACCTTCTTGTGGGTAATAGTTACGTGTATTGCGTTCTTCTCGTAGCCGTGATGTTGACTGACGGACTTGTGGCACTGGTTGTTGTTGTAGCTGACGCATTGGTTGGTATGCTTCTCGCACTGGTTGCTGTAATTGTGGCAGTGGCTGTTGTAGCTGATACACTGGTTGGTGTGGTCCTGGTGCTGTATATTCTAATTGTGGCACTGATTGTTGTACCTGATGCCTTGGCTGGTGTGACTCTACTATTGTACGTTGCATTTGTGGCAATGGTTGCTGAAGTTGCAATGGTTGTCGCAACTGCGGTACTGACTGATCCACATGCGATATTGCTTGGTACTGTTGCGAGGCTGCCTCCACCCGTATCGTTGGCTGGTGCTGCTGTGACACTGATGGAACGTGTGGTAAAAGTTGCTCTGACTGTGACACTAGTTGATACTGGTGTGGTGTTGGCAGCAGTTGTGAGACTTGTGACTGCTGTTGTGGATAAGATATTTGCTGTACTAATGGAACTTGCTGCAAATGCAACATTTCCTGATGAATCCTCGGCATTTGTTGCTGATACTCAAAAGACGTACCAGCAGAAGAGGAGGAGGTAACAGAGCTGAGATATTCCCTTGCATTAAAGGAGCCTGATATGGTTCGTGTCGGGAGGACTGGAACCGGGTTGAGAGAGTTCGAATCATCTGCACAACTCTCAGCACTTCCAGAGTAAACCCCGTGAGAATAGTCACTCCCTGTGTTGTATGCTGGAATAACCGGGTTATCATATATATAACACGTAGGTAAAGCTGCTCTTGAACCTTCCTGAACACTTTCGTCAATCCTAAGTGCTTCATCGCGCACTTGGTCATCAAGAGAAGACACTCTAGAATACATTGCCTTATCACTGACAACGTTGCTCTTACACTCATTATATGCATAAGACTGGGTTTGTACCTCCGGCTGGTTGCCCTCAGAAGACTCCACAATCTTTTTGTGTTCAGAGGCTGCCACAACCATAGTCTCGCATGACACACTTTCCTCGCCTTTGTTTGGTGAAGAAGTGACGTCGGCTACACATCTTTCAGTGAGATCATAACTGTTGCTATCAGTTAGAGCATCACCATGTAGTAGTTTATACAGCATCTGAATGAAATTTATAATACAATATAAAAATAGATTTACAAAAATTTTAATGCAGGAGAATAACATAAACACATACATAGAAAGCAGTGTGTACACTCAAACATCTGAACTTCCATATGCACTTGCCCAGTAGCACACTTCACTATACACTTGTCCAGTAGCACACTACACTATACACCTGTCCAGTAGCACACTACACTTCATTATACACTTGTCCGGTAGCATACTACACTATACACCTGTCCAGTAGCACACTACACTTCATTATACACTTGTCCGGTAGCATACTACACTATACACCTGTCCAGTAGCACACTACACTTCATTATACACTTGTCCGGTAGCATACTACACTATACACCTGTCCAGTAGCACACTACACTTCATTATACACTTGTCCGGTAGCATACTACACTATACACCTGTCCAGTAGCACACTACACTTCATTATACACTTGTTCAGTAGCACACTACACTTACACTTCACTGAATGATACAAGAATGATAAAGCCAGTCAATGATGATCCCAGGAAACAGCGTAGTCTACCTGTCATGACACCTACCAGTCTATCTGTTAGTCTTTGTACACACCTGTACAAATATACCAGTCTATGAAGTTCTCTTTCAGTTAAAAACTCTACCAGTCTCTCCCAGTCTATGTACGTATCAGCCAATGCACCAGTCTTTCGTTCTATCAACAAATGTACCAGTCTCTTTTATTTTATCTATCAGCCAATATATGGGTATCTACCATTTTATCTACCCATCAGTCAATATAGCAGATTCTTCCATGTTATCTTACCGTAACCACTTTGTGTGGTATCCAGGGAAGGGCAGTGAGGAGGCTGGGCAGGGAGAGGGTTAACACATCTGTCAGTGACATAGCAGTCAGAATCACCTGCCAACAAATGACTATAAATAAAATGATTTTAAACATAAAATGTATACATGCATAGAAAAATTTAATGGTGGAATAAGATAATTATAAATATGTCCATATTTAGTTTTAATAAATTAGCTATTCGCTGTAGAATCATTCTGTCATAGAAGTTATATATGAATGGTATACAATACCGACAAGATGAAGAATTAGTCGCATGTATAGCATTCGGAAATCTTTAATTTATAGACGTTTCGCCCTCCAGTGGCTCTGTTAGTACAATACGAGGACATAATGCATATATACTTCTTCAGTCTTCACATTATTTCCTTGTATTAATAAAGCCACTGGTTGGCAAAACGTCTACAAATTAAAGATAACCAGTTGTTGCACATGTCATAGTAGTGCAAAGGTGCATTTGTGACGTCTGTGTGTGTGGTATCTTTGTAAAGCCTTTATAAATCAGGGAACGGGTGGGGATTTAAACCCCTGGCAAGTGAATCTTAAAACTCACAGGCCAGTACCCTAAACACTCAAGTGGTTAACGCACTGGCCTGTCTCGCACCGACGAAGGGTGACCCGAAAAAGAAGCGCATTCACCATCATTCACACTATCAAGAGATGCGGCACAATAATATCTGTTCTTAACACTGTCAGTGGTGCTTTCTAACACACACACACACACACTTGCTGAATATATATATATATATATATATATATATATATATATATATATATATATATATATATATATATATATATATATATATATATATATATATATATATATATATATATATATATATATATATATATATATATATATATATATATATATATATATATATATATATATATATATATATATATATATATATATATATATATATATATATATATATATATATATATATATATATATATATATATATATATATATATATATATATATATATATATATTCTTATTTTCTTATAGTCGGACTTGAGTCCTGGAAATGGGAAGTACAATGCCTGCACTTTAAAGGAGGCGTTTGGGATATTGGCAGTTTGGAGGGATATGTTGTGTATCTTTATACGTATATGCTTCTAAACTGTTGTATTCTGAGCACCTCTGCAAAAGCAGTGATAATGTGTGAGTGTGGTGAAAGTGTTGAATGATGATGAAGGTATTTTCTTTTTGGGGATTTTCTTTTTTTTTTGGGTCACCCTGCCTCGGTGGGAGACGACCAACTTGTTGAAAAAATATATATATATATATATATATATATATATATATATATATATATATATATATATATATATATATATATATATATATATATATATATATATATATATTAACGTTACTGTTAAATGATCGTAATTATAAACCATGATATTAGAGTAATTATGGGATGACTTACCTGAGCAGTGATAGAGTTGACGCAGGGTAATGACAACAGCACCCGCTCGTGCTGGAAAGTGATAATACTAATAATTATAATGTCAGATTATTAGACACTAGTCGATAGCATTAGTGACATCGTGGTAGAAAATTACCGTATATCTGATCGGGGAACACGCTATAGCTGAAATTACAACCTTGAACACAAGTTAGTCGTTCATTCCTAACATTCCTTTTCTTGCCTACAAGTGTGTATTTTGATGAACGAGACACCTGTGCAACACGAGTGTCTCGTATATTCCTAGCATTCCCATTCTTCCTTACAGGTGTTTTCTTTTTGATGAACGGGACACCTGTGTAACACAGGTGTCCCGTTCATCAACTTGTCGGTTCTCTGAACAATTTTTTCTACTGTTTATATTTTAGTAGCGTCCTCCTAAACCAGCAGCAGATAACAGTTATACGACCCAGATGTCTACAGTAATAATATTACTGCAGACAAACGGCAGCAGCAACAGCAGACTCAGGAAGCAAATGTCAGCAAGTATGTGGCTACAGCTCAACGTTAATCACAAACTGAGAATAATAACTAGATGTTTCGCTCAATCCTGGAACATCACATCGCAAGACTTTTAAGTCTTGAACAGACCGAAACGTTATTTTGTTTTCCTCTTGAATATGTGGATTATACATAAGTTTTTCCAGTCACGATATTATGACTTTTATTCTAGGTAATTGCAGCACCAGCTGAGGAACTGTTATTATTATTATTATTAAGAAAAAAAAAAGGCACAATACCGTGACTGGAACAATACACTAATAACCCTCAAATAGAAGAGAGGAGCTTACGACGACGTTTCGGTCCGACTTGGACCATTTACAAGGTGTGGAAAATACTGTATATATTTTCCGGAAATACGGTAATTTATAGGTAAATAGATGCCCTATATTGTATTTTTAAAAGAAGTATGTCATCGAAAATAGGAAACCTGCGGCTGGGGAGGTTAGTCGCCATTGTTAATTTGAATTGGATACAACGTTAGTGTAAAGGGAAGGAATTTTCGTGCTCTAGAGGTTAAAATTGGGCTGACACCTCTCAAATAGGAGGCGAAATTGTTGGATGTGCATTCCTGCATAACTTGAGATATCAGGCGACAGGACAGGACAACTCCAGGAACCTCAGATAAGTCTGTTATGTTATAACTCTGGCCAGTTGTTATTTTCATGTATAGACAGTGAGGTTTTGTGAGTATGATACAACTTAATCTCCAGTCAAATTGGTGAGTGTTATGATTAAGATATATTCTCCTTCTGTTGTGTAAATGTGTATATATGTGTATCTATAATCATTTATTATTTTCAATATACAGTCCACAAATTTATATATTTACCAGCATTCCTGATGATACAAATCATTTACAATTAATAGGTCCAGAGCAACTTGTGGATATGACAGTGGTAGGTATCGAAGGGGGAAATTTTTTGCGACCTAGGTGTCCCAAATTCCTACTTGTCTAACTGATAAATAATAATTATGTGTTCATTTACTGTTATGTACATAATGATACATTCAGTTAAATGCAATTTTCCACACAAGGTGTGATTTTGTAAATGGTCCAAGTTGGGCCAAAACAGCGTCGTAATCTACTCTCTTCCAAGTGCGGGTTATTTGTGGGTGCAGGAAAGTAAGACTTACCGAGCTCATCTGCGAGGTTAGCCATGGTCGTGTTATCCACTCCTCCTTGTCCCAGCAAGTGGAGGCTGCCATTGTCGCCTCCGCCACCTTGCGGATCAGCTCTCCCACCTACAGTCATCACCAAGGTTGGAAAGAAGAAAAACAACCAATTATTAACACAGCCAATTAAAAATAACGCCAATTAGAAATATAGATATTTAATATATACAGTTTGAGATAAAGCCAATTAGAAATACTACAGGAAAATACGTTATATTAACATATGACTCGCTTAGCTCATCCGAAAATACCAGAGAAAAAAAATTATTGAAAGCAGTGGACTTTTCAAGGGAAGGTGGGGTGCCTTGATGCTGGATCAAACTGAGTTATAGTCAAATTCCCCAAACATTGCATGGTTTCTCCGGGTTCAATGCTTCTTTAAGAGTATAATAAAGAAAATATCAAAGTTCTATTGTTTATTAACTAACATATTCACGTGTATCACTCGCATTACCTTCCGAAGCATTTCCCTTTTTATTTTTCCCTGTTGTCATCTTATGTCTAATAGTAACAGTATTACTGCAGGATTATATTACAAAAATAAGTGCTGTAATGTGGTGACTGAAGTCACCACATTACAGCACTTCTTATTTTAATAATCTATACGGGAGAAGGGGATACTAGCCCATTGCTCCCGGCATTTTAATCGGCTTTTACAACATGCATGGCACTCTAAAGGAGGAGTTTGGGATAATTGCTGTTTAGAGTTGTTTGTATCTAAACTGCAGCATCTGCGCACCTCGGTAGTGCACACCATTAATGTAATAGTATGACTGACCTACTGAAGGTTAAGAGATAAGGTTTTGCTCGGATTATTAACTCTGAGGGTTAGCCACCCAGGACAATTCACGAACAAAAAGGCACAATACCGCGACTGGAACAATACATAAATAATCCCACACAGAGGAGAGTGAAACTTATGACGACGTTTCGATCCGACCTGGACCATTTACAAGTTAGTGTGACTTGCAAATGGTCCATGTCAGACTGAAACATCGTCAGAGGTTTCTCTCTCCTATGTGCAGGTTATTTGTGTATAACCCAAGAAACTCAGCGCGTTGAGGCAGAGACGGAACCGGTTGTAGTACTCGGGTGAGAGAATAAAACAAAACAGAGAACGATTAACCACTGTATGACACACTGGTGTTTAGTACTAGTATTTTTTCATGATGGAGTTACGAAAAAGACTGACCTGGTGAAGGTTGTGAGCCAGCAGGAGGGAGACGGTGTAGTCAGGTGAGCGGAAGAGGGCGCAGGTAGCCACCAGGCGCGCCATGGCCTTAACCACGCCGCTCCGGAACACGTAACTTTGAAGAAACACATTTATATACATACATACATATATATATATATATATATATATATATATATATATATATATATATATATATATATATATATATATATATATATATATATATATATTTTATTTTTTTCAACAAGTCGGTAGTCTCCCACCGAGGCAGGGTGACCCAAAAAAGAAAGAAAATCCCCAAAAAGAAAATACTTTCATCATCATTCAACACTTTCACCACACTCACACATTATCACTGCTTTTGCAGAGGTGCTCAGAATACAACAGTTCAGAAGCATATACGTATAAAGATACACAACATATCCCTCCAAACTGCCAATATCCCAAACCACTTCTTTAAAGTGCAGGCATTTTACTTCCCATTTCCAGGACTCAAGTCCGACTATATGAAAATAACCGGTTTCCCTGAATCCCTTCACTAAATATTACCCTGCTCACACTCCAACAGATCGTCAGGTCCCAAGTATCATTCGTCTCCATTCACTCCTAACACGCTCATGCACGCTTGCTGGAAGTCCAAGCCCCTCGCCCACAAAACCTCCTTTACCCCCTCTTTCCAACCCTTTCGAGGACGACCCCTACCCCTCTTTCCTTCCCCTATAGATTTATATGCTTTCTATGTCATTCTACTTTGATCCATTCTCTCTAAATGACCAAACCACCTCAACAACCCCTCTTCTGCCCTCTGACTAATGCTTTTATTAACTCCACACCTTCTCCTAATTTCCACACTCCGAATTTTCTGCATAATATTTACACCACACATTGCCCTTAGACAGGACATCTCCACTGCCTCCAACCGTCTCCTCGCTGCTGCATTTACCACTCAAGCTTCACATCCATATAAGAGTGTTGGTACTACTATACTTTCATACATTCCCTTCTTTGCCTCCATAGATAACGTTTTTTGACTCCACATATACCTCAACGCACCACTCACCTTTTTTCCCTCATCAATTCTATGGTTAACCTCATCCTTCATAAATCCATCCGCCGACACGTCAACTCCCAAGTATCTGAAAACATTCACTTCTTCCATACTCCTCCTCCCCAATTTGATATCCAATTTTTCTTTATCTAAATCATTTGATACCCTCATCACCTTACTCTTTTCTATGTTCACTTTCAACTTTCTACCTTTACACACATTCTCAAACTCATCCACTAACCTTTGCAATTTTTCTTTAGAATCTCCCATAAGCACAGTATCATCAGCAAAAAGTAACTGTGTCAATTCCCATTTTGAATTTGATTCCCCATAATTTAATCCTACCCCTCTCCCGAACACCCTAGCATTTACTTCTTTTACAACCCCATCTATAAATATATTAAACAACCATGGTGACATTACACATCCCTGTCTAAGACCTATTTTTACCGGGAAGTATTCTCCCTCTCTTCTACACACCCTAACCTGAGCCTCACTATCCTCATAAAAGCTCTTTACAGCATTTAGTAACTTACCACCTATTCCATAAACTTGCAACATCTGCCACATTGCTCCTCTATCCACTCTATCATATGCCTTTTCTAAATCCATAAATGCAATAAAAACTTCCCTACCTTTATCTAAATACTGTTCACATATATGCTTCAATGTAAACACTTGATCTACATATCCCCTACCCACTCTGAAGCCTCCTTGCTCATCCGCAATTCTACATTCTGTCTTACCTCTAATTCTTTCAATTATAACCCTACCGTATACTTTTCCTGGTATAAACCATACCCCCGGCCGGGATTGAACCCGCGGTCATAGAGTCTCAAAACTTTTGTCCCCTTTCCCTTTATATAAAGGGACTATACATGCTCTCCCCCAATCCCTAGGTACCTTCCCCTCTTTCATACATTTATTAAACAAAAGTACCAACCACTCCAACACTATATCCCCCCCTGCTTTTAACATTTCTGTCATGATCCCATCAGTTCCAGCTGCTTTACCCCCTTTCATTCTACGTAATGCCTCACGTACCTCCACCACACTTACATTCTGCTCTTCTTCACTCCTAAAAGATGGTATACCTCCCTGGCCAGTGCATGAAATTACCACCTCCCTTTCTTCCTCAACATTTAAAAGTTCCTCAAAATATTCTCGCCATCTACCTAATACCTCCCTCTCCCCATCTACTAACTCCCCTACTCTGTTTTTAACGGACAAATCCATACTTTCCCTAGGCTTTCTTAACTTGTTTAACTCACTCCAAAATTTTTTCTTATTTTCATTAAAATTTCTTGACAGTGCCTCTCCCACTCTTTCATCTGCTCTCCTTTTGCACTCTCTCACCACTCTCTTCACCTTTCTTTTACTCTCCATATACTCTGCTCTTCTTATAACACTTCTGCTTTGTAAAAACCTCTCGTAAGCTACCTTTTTCTCTTTTATCACACCCTTTACTTCATCATTCCACCAATCACTCCTCTTTCCTCCTGCCCCCACCCTCCTATAACCACAAACTTCTGCCCCACATTCTAATACTGCATTTTTAAAACTATTCCAACCCTCTTCAACCCCCCCACTACTCATCTTTGCACTAGCCCACCTTTCTGCCAATAGTCGCTTATATCTCGCCCGAACCTCCTCCTCCCTTAGTTTATACACTTTCACCTCCCTCTTACTTGTTGTTGCCACCTTCCTCTTTTCCCATATACCTCTTACTCTAACTGTAGCTACAACTAAATAATGATCTGATATATCAGTTGCCCCTCTATAAACATGTACATCCTGGAGCCTACCCATCAACCTTTTATCCACCAATACATAATCTAATAAACTACTTTCATTACGTGCTACATCATACCTTGTATATTTATTTATCCTCTTTTTCATAAAATATGTATTACTTATTACCAAATTTCTTTCTACACATAGCTCAATTAAAGGCTCCCCATTTACATTTACCCCTGGCACCCCAAATTTACCTACTACTCCCTCCATAACATTTTTACCCACTTTAGCATTGAAATCTCCAACCACCATTACTCTCACACTTGATTCAAAACTCCCCACGCATTCACTCAACATTTCCCAGAATCTCTCTCTCTCCTCTACACTTCTTTCTTCTCCAGGTGCATACACGCTTACTATAACCCACTTTTCACATCCAATCTTTATTTTACTCCACATAATCCTTGAATTTATGCATTTGTAGTCCCTCTTTTCCTGCCATAGCTTATCCTTCAACATTATTGCTACTCCTTCTTTAGCTCTAACTCTATTTGAAACCCCTGACCTAATCCCATTTATTCCTCTCCATTGAAACTCTCCCACCCCCTTCAGCTTTGTTTCACTTAAAGCCAGGACATCCAGTTTCTTCTCATTCATAACATCCACAATCATCTCTTTCTTATCATTTGCACAACATCCACGCACATTCAGACTTCCCACTTTGACAATTTTCTTCTTATTCTTTTTAGTAATCTTTACAGGAAAAGGGGTTACTAGCCCATTGTATATATATAGTATGTGTGTGTGTACTAAACACTATCAACTTTTATATCACTCTACAGTTGATTGTACCCTGAATTAGCCGGCGGATGGGAGTAGAGGATAAGATAACAGGTGGTGACCTGAAGGGAGAGCAGCACCAGCTGGCAGGTAAGCTGGTGTAGGTGGGCGTCAGTACGCAGCTGGTGCAGAGGCTGCAGCACCACACATGTCCTCTCGTCGAGGAGTAAGTCTGCCCAAGCCTGGACTCCACTATCCTCATCCACAACCACGTCCCTGTAACCAGTTATTAATGCTAAGTTATAACTATTGTTAGGTAAATGAACACACATGCGAGCTTTTGGAGAGCGAAACATTGCCACAATAAAATGTTACATTAGTTGCATCTGTGTCCATTTACCTAACATTTTGCTGGTAATTCTACCGTTATTATATCGCTACTACTATTATTGTTATTCCTAGGGAAGTGTAAAAACACGTTAGGGGTTATACCTCTCTTTAGCAACCGGAGGTAATCATAACTGGGAAAAACTCTAAATTCGTGACTAGAGAACATTATGTCCTTAGAAGAAGAGCATCTCACAAACAGCTGAGCACCTCACTGAAAGGGTAAACTCTAGTGGATAAAAAGGGAAGGGGGGGGGTCGATGCCTTTTAACACGGTAAGGATGTGCTAGCATGAAACTAGCAATTTTTCCATTTTAAAAATATGAATTTCAGTTACCCCTTTTAAGGTTAAAATATAAATTTTAGTTATCCCTTTTAAGGTTAAGATATGAATTTCAGTTACTCCCCCGCCCCTTTTTAGGGTTAAAATATATACAGTGGATATTTTAGTTGCCACTTCTAGCATTAAAACGGATTTTTTTTTAAATCGTTAATGAAAATCTGAGTAAGCAATTTTACTGTTACGATATAAATAAAATGTGTCAAAATTGGGTCACCATATGGAGAAGACCCAGGCCAGGACCCCTCCTGGTACATAGTGCTATGACTTGCGAATTTGGTGTACCTTAAGCACCTCTCCACCAGGTTGATGTCATAGATGGAGGTGAGGATATAGTGTAGCTCAGCGTTAGTGGTTACACTACTTGATGCCACCAGCGTGAAGATGTCACCTTTCCTGCCTCCAACACCACCTCCATCAATTTCACAGGTCGACTCTTCTTCATGCGTAACCTTCAGCTTCTTGCTGCAGCCCCGCTCTACCTCCTCTACTCTCACACCAGCTGCACACACACACGTCGATACTGTTAATATATGTAATATGATAACACTAGTGTTCCAACCAGTATGACGGTTGGTAGAGTACGTACTCAGTCAACCTGGTATAAACCTTGGTAACTGATACTGACAAACTGGTTTCAAGACACCTGAGGAAACACTAGAACCTTGATTACTTCTAACATACACAAATTAAAGTGAGTTTATATAGGCCTATATATATATATATATATATATATATATATATATATATATATATATATATATATATATATATATATATATATATATATATATATATATATATATATATATATATATATATATATATATATATATATATATATATATATATATATATATATATATATATATATATATATATATACTGTCGTTTTAATCTGTGTATGTTAAGACGTGACCAAGGTTCTAAGATAGAAACGTTTTCTAATATCTCCTAGTGTCAACTCACGTACCTTTTGAAACCACTCGCTGACCTTCTCAGTTTCATATCCCGCACGTAGGTGGGATCTGAGAGTTATAAGTTGGATTCCTTTGAGGCAGGACCTCGGCTCCGCAGACCTATATAACTGTATCTTAATACAACGCAACCAGAGCATGGACATCTATTGTTCCAGTCATATCAACTCCCCATTATACCCACAACACACACACGTTATCATTTTACGTACTACGTGCATAAAATAACGTACAGCAGACAGGTATTACCACAAAGGCACACTGCTGAATAACACACCTAGACAACACTTGGATATCTTTACTGCCGAGATGTTTCGCCCGCGCAGCAGGCTTTTTCAGTCGTTTGGACAATGAAGATATCCATGTGTTGCACATGTCTTACTCATCACTTTTTCGGTATTATATACCATTAATATAATGATACAAAGACACGATGCAGAATAAGCTATTAGCGATACAGCATTTTGCCGTGTAAAAATTTACACAACTTCAACAAGAGAGAAACACCGTCCCAATAAAATGAGGCTCTCTAGATTGTATCTTTGTCTGTATTATTTAGTTCGGTTTGTAAATAAATAATTAGAGAATATTGCAGTACCATAACAATTTTTACTCGCACTGCAAGTTTTTTGTGATTGTGTCCAGTTTTTTCTGCAGTGACTGGAAACGGTTAAAAAAGAAGAGCTGCAGAAGTTAGCGAAGGAGTTTACAATGTTGTATAAAAAAAAAGATGGAAGTATACATGAGAATGCATTATAGCGTCAACACTTATATGGGTTTCAGGCATGAATGAAAATTTGGATGTTGCAGCGAGAAGGAGGTTGGAGGCAGTGAAGAGTAATGTTTGAAAGCAATGTGAGGTATGGATATTATACCGAGAATAAGGAGTGAAGAATAATGTCTGTGGTGATATGAAAGATATACTTCAGAGAGTGGTAGAGAGAGGTAGTTTGGCCATTTAGAAACGATGGAGCAGAACAAGATGACCAAGATTGTTTAAATCAAGGGTGGACCGAGGTAAATGTAGGGGCTGTCCCAGGTAGGTTAAAGGGATGGGAGTGAAGGAAGTTTTAAGAGTTGGGGTTTGAGCGAGTTAGATCCAAGTAGAAACAAGCTGCTTTTTTGGGGGGGGAGGGGGGATGCGGGGGATGTGATGTGGTGTTCGAGTGCGAGCAGGGTAACCTCTGTGGAAGGAATTCAGGAAAAATGGTTAGCCAGACTCGAGTCCTGGAGGTAGAAAATACAGCGCTTCCACTGTGAATGATGGTTATGATGTTTCATCTGGAAGGATCATTTATTTTTATCCCAGAACAGTGTACTCTCACACTTGCCAACGACGGCAGAGCCGCACTGGAGGGGGAAAAACTGGAATGAACCATAAATTATATCTAAGCAATTTTTGTAGGTACAGGCCTGGGGAGTGAGCGGTGGAGATGGTGAAGGAGACTACAGGGATGTTCTGTCTGGTGCAGTGGTGGACACAGGTGGAGGATGGTGATGCAGCAGCCTCCCACTCCACCACCAGGCTGAACTGTGAGCACGGTAGCTGCTGCAAAGACTCGCCTCCTCCTCCTCCCTCATCCTCACTCCACACAACCACACTCCGACTCTCCAACCTGCAAGATGTTCTTATTCAAATTCAATTCAAATTCAAAGTTTATTCTCTATAAAGATTACAATGTTGAATTTACAGAATTTGGTTGTTGTGTGGTTTACATGTAGTTAAATAATGATTACAGAGTGTACCACTAGAACGCCTAGCATGGCTAGGCATTTCGGGCAGACTTAGTTTAATTCTTTATTTTAAAATATTACAAATTATGAGGTAAGTTGGTATTATGGCTAAGTGACTAAATACTAGTTTGTGAGTTTAGCAATGTGAATGCTTTTGTTTTGGCACAGTACATAGTTTCAGTATTGGAGTATCATAGGATTCATTATTTTAAGATTGAGATTAATATTTCTGTTTATGGTCAAATGGGTGAGTGAGTGTAAGTGTGAACCACCAGGTGGTATTCGTGTAGTTAGTTGATGGGGTTTATCAGGGAGATAAGATGTTTTCTAATGGTAGTTTTGAAGGTGATGAATGTGTCTGCAGTTCTAGAGTTCTCAGGTAGGGTGTTCCAGATTTTAGGGCCTTTGACATACATTGAATTTTTGTAAAGGTTTAGTCGGACATGGGGAATGTCGTAGAGATGTTTGTGTCTGGTGTTATGCCTGTGGGTTCTGTCACAACTATCAAGAAAGCGTTTTAGGTCAAGGTTGATATTGGAGTTTAAGGTCCTGTAGATGTAGATTGCACAGTAGTAAGTGTGGATGTACTGAACAGGGAGTAAGTTTAGATCTATGAAGAGTGGGGGGGTGTGTTGCCAGGGATGGGATTTAGTGATTATTCTTACTGCAGCTTTTTGTTGGGTTATTATTGGCTTTAGGTGTGTTGCTGCAGTTGATCCCCAAGCACAAATAGCATAGGTGAGGTATGGATAAATGAGTGGTATAGTGTGAGAAGGGCATTTTGCGGCACGTAGTATCGTATCTTGGAGAGGATCCCAACTGTTTTGGATACTTTTTTGGTTATGTGTTGGATATGGGTGCTGAAATTCAGGTTGTTGTCAAGGTATAGGCCTAGGAATTTGCCCTCATTATGTCTGGTAATTAGAGTGTTGTCGATCTTAATGTTAATTTGTGCATCTCCTGCTCTGCTACCAAACATAATATAGTAGGTTTTGTCAGTGTTAAGCGTAAGTTTATTGGCTGTCATCCAAGTCGATATTTTGATCAGCTCCTCGTTAACAATGGTGTTGAGGGTGGCAAGATTAGGGTGAGAGATGACATAAGTCGTGTCGTCAGCAAAGAGAATGGGTTTCAGGTGTTGGGATACGTTTGGAAGATCATTGATGTATATGAGGAAGAGCAGGGGACCAAGGACACTTCCCTGCGGAACTCCAGTATCAAGTGGCCGTGTTGTTGATGCTGTGTCTTTAATGGTAACATACTGATACCTATTAGTAAGGTAAGATTTGAAATAAGCAAGCGCATGGCCTCTTATACCGTAATGGTCAAGTTTGTGGAGTAGGATGTCGTGGTCTACTGTGTCAAAAGCTTTTCTTAGGTCAATAAAAATTCCTAGTGGATATTCCTTATTTTCCAATGCTGTGTAAAGCAGATCTAGCATTTTTATGATTGCATCATTAGTGCTTTTATTTTTCCTAAATCCAAATTGGCAGGGGTTGAGTATGTTTTGTGCTGTTATAAATGAATATAGTCTCCTGTGCACGAGTTTCTCAAAGATTTTGGATAGCAATGGTAAGTTTGATATTGGCCTATAGTTGTTTAAGTCTGTAGGGTCACCACCTTTATGTATTGGTGTAACCCTTGCCATCTTGAGTAGTTTCGGGAAGGTGCTAGTTTCTAGTGACTTGTTAAAAAGTAATGAAATAGCATGCGAAAGGATATGGGCCGCTCGCTTGTACAGTAATGGTGGGACATTAGACAGATTCCCTGAGTTGTTTTTAAGTGACTTTATAATCTCGGTGACTTCCGAGGGCTCAGTTGGTGCAAGATAGAAGGAATTTGGGAAATTCCCATCTAGGTAGTCCCCGGCATGGGCATTAGTATGTGGGATTTTATTGGCGAGATTAGATCCTATGGTTGAGAAGAAGTCGTTTATCTTGTTAGCTGTGTCAGTGGGATGTAGTGGTGTTTCATTAGGTTTAGTTAGGACAATATTCTTGTTTTTTTTTCAGTTTGTGGGTCCCTAGAATCTGAGAGAGTGTTTTCCAGGTCTTTTTTATATCTCCTCTAGTGTCTGTGAATCTACTGGAGTAGTATAGTTGTTTGGCTTTCTTTATTACTTTGGTGAGAACTGATGAATAGTGTTTAAGAATATCTTTGTGTATTAAGCCCTGTCTATATTGCTTTTCATATTGGTGTTTCTTGTCAATGGATTTCAGAATGGTGCTGGTTAGCCATGGGCAACCAAGCCGTTTGTTTGTGATCTGTTTCGTTTTTATAGGACAATGTTTGTTGTATAGTCTAAGTAATTTGTTAAGAAAAATGTCTGTCCAGTCATCAATACCATTGGCCTTGGAGAATTCTGTAGGCCAGTCAACAATCTCTAGGTCAGTTGTGAACTTCCTTATTGAGGCCTCGTCATGGAGTCTAAATGAGACTTTGTTGTATTCAAGTGGTGGTTTATTAATGTTTGTCAGGAGGAAGGTAGGGTAGTGGTCTGTAGTGCTATCTGTGATTATCCCTGATTTAAGGGGGGCTAGTATATTGGTCCATATGTGGTCTATTATGGTTGCACTTGTCTCAGTGAGCCTGGTTGGTTTAGTTATTGTTGGTATGAGAAGTGTGTTGTTCATATTGTTGATGAAATCAGTTACAGGCTGATCATCTAGTAAGCCAAGGTTGATGTTGAAGTCTCCAGCTAAGAGAAGGTGGTGCTTATTCATTTGTCTGTTTGTTATTAGTGACTTTAATTTCTCACTGAAATTTGGGATGTTTGTGTGAGGTATCCGGTAAATGGCACCGATTGTTATAGGTGTCTTAAGGTTTTTTACAGTAAAATTAGCAAAAATGTATTCCCCATATTCATCACTAAAGCAAGTGGTGCTAATACAAGATAATTGGTTAGAGTAATAGATTGCAATACCACCCCCAACTTGGTTTGGTCTGCAGTTGTGAATTGCTGTGTATCCTGGTAGAGGGTAGATATCTATTGTGTCCTGCTTAAGCCAGGTCTCAGTAAGAATAATGCAGGAGAAGGGTGTCTTTAGTGATTCAAGGAGTGCCAGGAGGTCATCATAGTGTTTGCTTAAGGACCTGATGTTGTAGTTAAGTACTGATAGGCTTTTAGCATTGTTTAGGATAGTGCTGGCTTGTGATGCTGTGTAATAAAGGCAGTTACTTTCCAATAGGTTTTGATTGGGTGTCAGATTATGGAGGTTTAGATCAGGGTCAACGTGATCAATCATCTTCTAGGTTTAAATTATGGTTATTTATATCCTGAGTTATGTGTTGAGTTCTAGTACTGATATCTGTAGTGGTGGGAAGCTTGGATAAGTATATAGCTAGAGTATTTTGGTCATATAGAGTATAGTCACTACTACACATAATGAAGTTGATGTTGTCTATGTGTTGTGCTGGAATGAACTAAAGTACAACTAGGTATAAACTAGTAATATAAAAATACAAATTTAAAATAGAACAAGACTCTCACTTGTAATTGCACTAAGGTCTAATATAATGACTTTTGTGGAGTCTATGTTTTGAGCTAGAATGAGCTATAGTACAACTAGATTTAATCTAATAATATAAAAATACAAATTAAAAATAGCACCAGTCTCTCACTAGTAATTGCAATATGGTCTAATATAATGAATTTGGTATTGACTATAGTACAACTGAGTTTAATCTAATAATATAAAAAAGGCACAAGACTCTCAATTGTAATTGCACTAAGGTGTTATATAAGTTGTTTACAAGAATTAGAGTATAACTAGATTTAAATTGACAAGATAAAATATACAAGTTAAGGTAGCAAAAGAATAAAAAAAAGTAGAAAAAAAAAAAAGATATATGAGGTAGTTGGTACTAGTTAGCAAAAGATAGTTAAGGGCCTTGAACAATAATATAATTGAAATATACACTAATTGCACACACAATATAGTCACTAAGATATGAAAACAATCTTAGAGTAGGAATTATAATATAAACTTATAATATAAAAATACAAATTGAAATGGTACTTGCAATTGCACTAGGGTCTGGTATAGGTTGTTGACAAGATCAAGAGTATAACTAGATTTAAATTGACAAAATAAAATTCACAATTAAAGTACCAAAAGAATAATAGTAAAAAATAACAATGGTAATGTCTTGGTTATAATATGATAGTAAGATGGTAGACAGGTACACAGGTACACAGGTACAAAGGATAATATAAAGGTTGGAGTTGAATATACAAACTTGAAAATTTGGCAACAAAATGTTATGGGAAGTATAAAATAATGTTTAATGTACAAAAGTAAAATTGACTGGTAGTAAATATGGTGTTTAATAAAATTTTAGTAAGTAATAATGATTACAAAAAAAGTGAAAAAGTAATGTTTATTTCATTCAATATTGCACTGGTAGTTATACTAGAGGTTATATGGCAGTACAAGGTAATTAAGAGTACTCTAAGATAGTAAATGTGGTATTAAAACAGGTAAAGGTAATTAGACAAGTAATGGTTATTAAATGTCAAAAATGTTAAGAGTAAATTGAAATTATAGTAAAAATGATAATTATTAATTTTAGTAAGTAATATCAATTGATAGTATTTAAAAAAATATGAGGTAGTAATATGGACAGAGAAAGTATCAATTCAGCTAATGTTTAAGCAAACAATAGTAAATAAGAAAATTACATAAGGTGACTTATGCTTACTAGTAAAATCACAAAATGAGGTAGTTGATTATTTAATTACTAAGAGATTGTACAATGAAATTTGAACAATAATGGAGCAAAACATACACTACACTACGTAGGCTTTTAAGTTGGACATTGTTTAGTTATTCTCTGTAAGATTAGTATCCCTGAGAAATCGTGATAGATCATTCTCGTTCGTGATTGTGTACAGTTGACCTACATTTGTTTTCCTAACAAGAATTTTCCCATCCCGTGTGAAGCATTGGTGTATTGTGTCGTTATTCTCCCGCTTAAGTTTTCTGACTCTATACAGGAGGTTCTGACGTTTTTTGGTAAGACACTCGTTTATGTATACCTCTTTCTTTACTTTAATAGATGCAATAATTAAGTCTTTTTTCCTGTCATGTGAGTGGAATCTAAGCATAACACTTTTTCTACCATGGGATCCTAGTAACCTGGCTTCTTTTATTTCAGACTCTGGTACAATAACACTTGTTTGGTCCTTTATGATCTGCAGAGTAATTTCTTTACTGTTTGTTTGGTTCATATCACTGGGAAAAAGTGGACTGTTAACTATTACTGCGTCCGATAGTTTATCTTGTTCAGTTTTATCTTCTTGGAGAGCAAAGTAGTCACTGAACTGGTTATCTAAGTTGTTCTTCCATTCTTTTACTGCTTCTTCAACCTTTGTATTAAGAGATATTATTTGTTGGGTATGGCTATCTATGACTGTTTGGATGGTCTTGTCACAGTTAGTCATTCCTGGTGTTGATAACTTTTGTTCAAGACTGAGGATTTTGTTCTCGAGTTGTGTCATCTTGGTGTCTTGTTTTGTTAGCGTCTCTCGAAGATTCATATTTTCAATAACTAAGTTGAAGATGCATGTCTTTAGGGTATCTGGATCGTTGGTCATACCTGAGAGACTACTTGGTAGGTTGAATCCGGGGGAGAGAGGGGAGGATGGGCTGGTGGCAGCCATGTTTGTTGTTATTGTTGTGGTGTCGCCTTGAGCGGTGGTGAGAGGGGTGGTTGCTGGGCCGGCGTCATCCTGGCTACACTTGTTGAATAGTTGATTTTTCGGTGTTTTCTTGCTGGCCTTGGTGCTGTTTCCTCTTAGATTGCGCCTCATAATACTACAGGAATTGTTGTAG
This sequence comes from Cherax quadricarinatus, assembly GCF_038502225.1. Classification (NCBI taxonomy): domain Eukaryota; kingdom Metazoa; phylum Arthropoda; class Malacostraca; order Decapoda; family Parastacidae; genus Cherax; species Cherax quadricarinatus. The sequence goes on from NC_091369.1 coordinate 7,391,210, forward strand.
TTAAAAAAAAGAAGTTAAGATTTCGTTCGGATTTTTAACCCCGGAGGGTTAGCCACCCAGGATAACCCAAGAAAGTCAGTGCGTCATCGAGGACTGTCTAACTTATTTCCATTGGGGTCCTTAATCTTGTCCCCCAGGATGCGACCCACACCAGTCGATTAACACCCAGGTACCTATTTGCTGCTAGGTGAACAGGACAACAGGTGTAAGGAAACGTGTCGAATGTTTCCACCCGCCGGGAATCGAACCCGGGCCCTCCGTGTGTGAAGCGGGAGCTTTAGCCACCAGGCCACCGGGCTTTTGTCTCCTAATGGATTTCCTTTCTCACAGATAACTATTTATTACAGAAAACTAGTTAGCATCAGTAAAACAGAGGAGGTGCAAGGCTATACATACAGGGAGGTTTGGTCTGGAAACTAACCGCAGGAACTATAATTCCAGCGATCATTCATAAGTTAACAAGCAGTTAATTATTACAATAACTTAACACGACAATCATAACATTACAGTTCACAAGTTATCATAAAATCTTGAGTTAACCATGTTAAGTTTATCGTTAACTTTACGCTAATAAGACTCATTCTTCACACAACAACAAAAATAACAAACCAACAGTACTATCAACGGGACAAACAATTATTATATTCATAAGGAAACGTTAAATCCAAAGGGGTCATAACAACGCCTTGGAAATTGGAGGCAATCAACGAAGGGGAAGACAGTTCCGATTGCTTGGATCAAAAGTCCTTCAGCAGCATCGAGACAACCCTTCCCCTCCTCCCTTGAAAAACAAACTATCCTTATTACCCTACTTAATTCTCTCATCTCAGGCTAAAAGATTTTAACAACATGTATATTATGTGACCCATCTTCAGTGAAGGATTGACAGGGGTAACTATCATACAGAATACTGCAGTAGCACATTACTGATGTATCCAATTTTCCCAAGTACAAAAAAAAAAAAAGGACAAGAGGAAAAAGGATGATATCTCACAGTTTAAGGACCTGATGGTAACCCTGTTTGTTGCTTAGTAGAGCCACGGTATCAGCACCCAATGCCTCACCTAGCTGCTCCCTCACCCACTGACTCTCCCTCCTTGCCACCACCAGCACCTGTTGTAAGCAAGCATATCTTTAATTACATAAGCAAGTACTAAAGTTTTTTATTTAAATAAGTAAGCAGGTACGTAAGTGTTTATTTAAATAAATAAGCAAGTACCTAAGTGTTTAATTAAATAAGCAAGCAAGTACGTAAGTGTTTGTGTTTAAAGCATATCTATTATTACACGAGTGTCAGTAAGGCTGCATGTAACCTGTTCACCACCAGCTAAGAATATATTAATCTTTAAACAGAGATTAGACTCATTGTATATACACTGAGAATTGCGCCTCTGGGGGTATATATATATATATATATATATATATATATATATATATATATATATATATATATATATATATATATATATATATATATATATATATATATATATTGGCAGTTTGGAGGGATATGTTGTGTATCTTTATACGTATATACTTCTAAACTGTTGTATTCTGAGCACCTCTGCAATAGCAGTGATAATGTGTGAGTGTGGTGAAAGAGTTGAATGATGATGAAAGTATTTTCTTTTTTGGGGATTTTCTTTCTTTTTTGGGTCACCCTGCCTCGGTGGGAGACGGCCGACTTGTTGAAAAAAAAAAAAAAAAAAAAAAAAAAAAAAATATATATATATATATATATATATATATATATATATATATATATATATATATATATATATATATATATATATATATATATATATATATATGTCGTGCCGAAAAAGTAAAACTTACCATTTTGGCTTAAATGGCAACGCACGTTTTGCCTAATAAGGCAAGCGAAAATTTGTGTATGCAATAATTTCGCAAAAATCATTCAGAATCTAACGAAAAAATACATTTCATTGTATTTGTTTATTAATAAATTATTGTAAACTTGTATAAAATATATTTAGTTGGATTAGGCTAAATTAAATTGAGCCTGTTATAATAATATTAGGTAAGTTTCGTAAGGTTCTTCTGGTACAAAACCATTAATTTTTATATTAACAATGAAAAAAAATATATCTTTAAATGTATAAGAGAAAATTTTAGAAAGGACTTAATTTTAAGTAATCATAGTTTTGGGGTAGCATCACACAAGATATATACAAACTACAAATGCATAAATAAGAAACGTGAATAATTTACAGTTTTTATTTACGCATTTCTTAAATAATCTTTTTTTTATACAATGGATTCACGTCGCCGTAACCTGGAGTAAGCTGTTTAATAAGTTAAACATATTCAGTAGATATGGCAATAGGTGCGATAAACTAGTCATGTGGAACACTTGGGTGTCTTTATTTTGGAAGTGTTTCGCCACACAGTGACTTCCTCAGTTCAATACAGAGAAAAATGGTTGAAAATCAGAAGGAGTTTGAGGTAATCAGTCCCTCAATCTGGAGTCGACATGATTAGTCCATTAATCTCAATCTCGATTGACTCCAGACTGAGGGACTGATTACCTCAAACTCCTTCTCATCTTGAACATTAAAGTGGTATAAAATACCGACAGGTTGTTAGGTAAGACACATATGCAACAGTTAGGTATCTTTATTTCGAAACGTTTCGCCTACACAGTAGGCTTCTTCAGTCGAGTACAGAAAAGTTGATAGAAGCAGAAGAGACTTGAAGACGATGTAATCAGTCCATCACCCTTAAAGTTTTGAGGTGGTCAGTCCCTCAGTCTGGAGAAGAGCATTGTTCCAAAGTCTGAAACAATATTGTTTCAGACTTTGGAACAATGCTCTTCTCCAGACTGAGGGACTGATTACCTCAAACTCCTTCTCATCTTCAACCATCCTTCTGTGTATTGGACTGAGGAAGCCATTATGTGGGGAAACTTTTCCACAATAAAGATACCCAAGTGTTGTACATGTGTCTAATTTATCAACTTACCGGTTCTCTGACCCATTTATCTCGCTATATGACCCGTGTAAGTTCTGAGCTTCTTTTTGATTATAATAATAATTGACCCATTTATCTACAGGGAATGTGTGTATACTGCCTCACGATAAGCAGACGGCGGATCGAACCTAGATCACTCTACGCTCTGACTCAAAAGGGAGTTAGTGACAAATGATATAGCTTAAAGTTTGGGCTGATATACAGACGACCTGTCGACAAGCTACACAATAGGCTTTTATTGTGACAGTGTTTCGTTCTGTGATGACCTTTATGATTTTTGCTGTTTAATAATACTAATACTAATAATAATAATAATAATAATAATAATAATAATAATAATAATAATAATAATAATAATAATAATAATAATGATAATAATATTTATTTCTACAAGTACATGTACAAGGTATACAAGCCTAGCTGACATCAATGACATAGTACAACACAGAAAGCCCCTTGTTATGCAGAGCATTTTGGGTAAACTAGGTAAATTTTGTCCCAGGATGCGACTCATACCAGTCGACTAACACCCATTAACGTATTTTACTGATAGGTGAACAGGGACAGCAGTTGTCTTAAGGAAACACGTCCTAATATTTAGAGCTTTATCAAGTCATGTTTCGCTCTGTGTAAAGTATTATCAAGTCATGTTTCGCTCTGTTTAGAGCTTTATCAAGTCATGTTTCGCTCTGTGTAAAGTATTATCAAGTCATGTTTCGCTGTGTAAAGTATTATCGTCATGTTTCGCTCTGTGTAAAGTATTATCAAGCCATGTTTCGCTCTGTGTAAGGTATTATCAAGTCATGTTTCGCTCTGTGTAAAGTATTATCAAGCCATGTTTCGCTCTGTGTATAGTATTATCAAGTCATGTTTCGCTGTGTAAAGTATTATCAAGCCATGTTTCGCTCTGTGTAAATTATTATTAAGTCATAATAAAGATCTACACAGAACGAAACGTTATTTATCTCTTTTTTGCCGTCGACTAAATTTTTCTCTGGTGATGTGTTCTTGTTTTCAGGTGTTCTTCACATGTTCTTCTCAGGTAAAAAGTTCTTGCCAGATATTGTTTCTCTCAAGCGTTCTTGTTCTTGGTCAAGTGTTCTTATTAAGGTGTTCCTGCTACCGGGTATTCTTCCTGCCAATGTTCTTGTTAAGGTGTTCTTGAGATAAAGCATTCCTGCTGTTGGCTGTTACCAAGGCCAGATATTTTGCCTCTCAAGTGTTTGTGTAACCAAGTGTCCGTCTTTGCAGGGTTTTTTTTTGTGTGTGTGTGTGACGAATAAAACACATCAGCAACATAGATATCTTTACTGTCGAAAAGTTATCTTTCGACAATAAATATACGTAAGTAGTGCTTGTCGGTTAGGTTAGGTAAGGTTCGTCAGGAAACAGGACAAATGTTTCCTGACGCGGGTTTTAGTCAGATGATGACCCGCCTTTGGAGCTTTTGGTCATCTGACCGAGGCCTTCCGCTGGCTTACCGGTCCACCCCTTTAAAAATTATGGTCATTTATAACCATTGTCTGTGCTTGTCGGTATTTTATACCATTTCATTACGTGTTTTAACGCGGAGTTGTTCTGGTGATCACGCACGTGTACACTTGTTGAGCTGCATTACACTGTGATGGTGCTGGCACAATGAGACAAGTAAATCATCAGTCGCAGGTGTGTGAAGAAAACCAGTTAAAAAGAAAACCTTAATTAAGATTTGCACTCAAAAATTACAAGGGAAATTAAAAATTACTGTAATAACTCCTCCTCACCCCTCCACTCTCTCTCACTCTCTCTCTCTCTTCATAGAATTACTTACAATTATCTAACAGTTTACACAACACTTGTTTTATGAACACAGAGTAAACAATAAAAGGGACAATACTTTAAAGGAAGGGTTTGGGATATTGGCAGTTTGGAGGGATATGTTATATATCTTTATATATGCTTCTAAACTGTTGTATCTGAGCACCTCTGCAAAAACAGTTATTATGTATGAGTAAGTTGAAAGTGTTGAATTATGAAAGTATTTTCTTTTTGGGGATTTTCTTTCTTTTGGGGTCACCCTGCCTCGGTGGGAGACTGCCGACTTGTTGAAATATATATATATATACATATATATATATATATATATATATATATATATATATATATATATATATATATATATATATATATATATATATATATATATATTGTAATATCACCTGTCAAAAGCCTTGAGAGTTAGATGATGAATAACGAAGATAAAGAGAAGCATTTTAAAATACTTTGGGTAGCGATACAGAATAAGGTGATAAGATATAGCGTGGGCACTCAGTACACAAACTACCGTATCTTTATTCTACACGCTGTAATCATAACTTTAGTATTATATCTGCCACTCGTAATCTTGGCTATAATCTTAAATCTGTCACTCATAATCTTAAATATGTAATATAACTTCTCTAACCATGGTGGGCAACCCTATCGCCAATCGCCACGGGTGACGAATTGGCCTTGAGTCTGGCGGATTCGGGTTTGTAATATTTTGGTTCTAATAATGTTATATAAAGATTTCCTGAAGGCGCCCCCCGATTTATGAATGACTGTATTGTTTTTCACAGCATGGAACAGCCACAGAATTGATGTTCAGCCTTAGCTCATTTACAGATTAAGAGGTGTTATCTTACGTTGTCCTCGGTAGGAGGTGGTCGGTCCCTCAATCCTGAAGCGTGAATAAGGGACTGACTACCTCTTACCAATGGTGACAAACCTATCATGTCACAACTACTCCTACCTAATTACCTAATTACAGTGTTACCTCTAATTAACTGAAGAAGCCTGTTGTTCACTCGAAACGTTCAGACAATAAAGATACCTCAGTGCTGCATTATTATTATTATTATTATTATTATTATTATTATTATTATTATAAAATTAAGAGATAAACTCGTAAGAGTTGCCTAAGTGTCGCATATTTATCTTATTCATCACTCGCTGTTGTTGTGTTTAAAGGTGGTGACAGTTCGAGGAGCCGCGTTGAATCTTACCGTTCTTTGAGTCTGATCAACTGTGTTCAAGCTTAACATTTAACAATCATGACCTCTTACCTTGGTCTCGGCGTCGTTGGGGTCACCTCTGTGCCTGGCGCGAGCCATCTCCTCCTGCAGAGCCCTGACCTTCGGGTGTGTGAGGTCAGCTCCTCCCTCAAGCTCCTGAAGGCCTGCTAGCACCTTGTTATAGCACCCTGGAGAGTGAAGAGACATTAATAACAGCTAAGCATCAACGATGGATCAGCAGTATTATTATTAATAGTATATCCAGAGAGAGAGAGAAAGAAAGAAAAACAGCAGTGAGAGCTGACGTTAGGTACTAGATAGTGCGCCTGATACTCATTAAAAATATGACAATAAGTAGAGATGTAATAATTGTATCAAATATATAGGAGAGAGGTAATAATTGCATAAAATATATAAGAGAGAGGTAATAATTGTATAAAATATATAATATTTTTGAAAAAAATTCTATAGGACTATAAACGTGAAATATCTTTGAGAGGTGAAGTGTGTTGACCAGGTAGAGTGGAGACCTCGTTCTAACACGCCTCACACTGAGACCTCGTTCTAACACGCCTCACACTGAGACCTCGTGCTAACACGCCTCACACTGAGACCTCGTTCTAACACGCCTCACACTGACACCTCGTTCTAACACGCCTCACACTGAGACCTCGTTCTAACACGCCTCACACTGAGACCTCGTTCTAACACGCCTCACACTGACACCTCGTTCTAACACGCCTCACACTGAGACCTCGTTCTAACACGCCTCACACTGAGACCTCGTTCTAACACGCCTCACACTGAGACCTCGTTCTAACATGCCTCACACTGAGACCTCGTTCTAACACGCCTCACACTGAGACCTCGTTCTAACACGCCTCACACTGAGACCTCGTTCTAACACGCCTCACACTGAGACCTCGTTCTAACACGACTCACACTGAGACCTCGTTCTAACACGCCTCACACTGACACCTCGTTCTAACACGCCTAACACTGAGACCTCGTTCTAACACGCCTAACACTGAGACCTCGTTCTAACACGCCTCACACTGAGACCTCAATCCCTTTGCTAAACCTAAACACAAGTCTAACATGTTTTTTCTCTATGTATTTGTAATTGTCTTAATAAATGACAGTAGTATCAGAAGTAGCGGTAATATTAACAATAGTAGTACCAGTAGTTGTTGTAGTAGTAGTGAAAGTAATAGTATATTTAGAAAGATGCCGAGGCACCCAGTATAACTATGTAGATACACCGAGTATAACTATGTAGATACACCGAGTATAACTATGTAGATACACCGAGTATAACTATGTAGATACACCAAGTATAACTATGTAGATACACCGAGTATAACTATGTAGATACACCAAGTATAACTATGTAGATACACCGAGTATAACTATGTAGATACACCGAGTATAACTATGTAGATACAACGAGTATAACTATGTAGATACACCAAGTATAACTATGTAGATACACCGAGTATAACTATGTAGATACACCAAGTATAACTATGTAGATACACCAAGTATAACTATGTAGATACACCGAGTATAACTATGTAGATACACCGAGTATAACTATGTAGATACACCGAGTATAACTATGTAGATACACCAAGTATAACTATGTAGATACACCGAGTATAACTATGTAGATACACCAAGTATAACTATGTAGATACACCGAGTATAACTATGTAGATACACCAAGTATAACTATGTAGATACACCAAGTATAACTATGTAGATACACCGAGTATAACTATGTAGATACACCGAGTATAAATATGTAGATACACCGAGTATAACTATGTAGATACACCAAGTATAACTATGTAGATACACCGAGTATAACTATGTAGATACACCAAGTATAACTATGTAGATACACCGAGTATAACTATGTAGATACACCGAGTATAACTATGTAGATACAACGAGTATAACTATGTAGATACACCAAGTATAACTATGTAGATACACCGAGTATAACTATGTAGATACACCAAGTATAACTATGTAGATACACCAAGTATAACTATGTAGATACACCGAGTATAACTATGTAGATACACCGAGTATAACTATGTAGATACACCGAGTATAACTATGTAGATACACCAAGTATAACTATGTAGATACACCGAGTATAACTATGTAGATACACCAAGTATAACTATGTAGATACACCGAGTATAACTATGTAGATACACCGAGTATAACTATGTAGATACAACGAGTATAACTATGTAGATACACCAAGTATAACTATGTAGATACACCGAGTATAACTATGTAGATACACCAAGTATAACTATGTAGATACACCAAGTATAACTATGTAGATACACCAAGTATAACTATGTAGATACACCAAGTATAACTATGTAGATACACCAAGTATAACTATGTAGATACACCGAGTATAACTATGTAGATACACCAAGTATAACTATGTAGATACACCAAGTATAACTATGTAGATACACCAAGTATAACTATGTAGATACATCGAGTATAACTATGTAGATACACCAAGTATAACTATGTAGATACACCGAGTATAACTATGTAGATACACCGAGTATAACTATGTAGATACAACGAGTATAACTATGTAGATACACCAAGTATAACTATGTAGATACACCGAGTATAACTATGTAGATACACCAAGTATAACTATGTAGATACACCAAGTATAACTATGTAGATACACCAAGTATAACTATGTAGATACACCAAGTATAACTATGTAGATACACCAAGTATAACTATGTAGATACACCGAGTATAACTATGTAGATACACCAAGTATAACTATGTAGATACACCAAGTATAACTATGTAGATACACCAAGTATAACTATGTAGATACATCGAGTATAACTATGTAGATACACCAAGTATAACTATGTAGATACACCGAGTATAACTATGTAGATACACCAAGTACAACTATGTAGATACACCGAGTATAACTATGTAGATACACCAAGTATAACTATGTAGATACACCAAGTATAACTATGTAGATACACCAAGTATAACTATGTAGATACACCAAGTATAACTATGTAGATACACCGAGTATAACTATGTAGATACACCAAGTATAACTATGTAGATACACCGAGTATAACTATGTAGATACACCAAGTATAACTATGTAGATACACCAAGTATAACTATGTAGATACACCGAGTATAACTATGTAGATAAACCAAGTATAACTATGTAGATACACCGGGTATAACTATGTAGATACACCGAGTATAACTATGTAGATACACCAAGTATAACTATGTAGATACACCAAGTATAACTATGTAGATACACCGAGTATAACTATGTAGATACACCGAGTATAACTATGTAGATACACCAAGTATAACTATGTAGATACACCAAGTATAACTATGTAGATACACCGAGTATAACTATGTAGATACACCAAGTATAACTATGTAGATACACCAAGTATAACTATGCAGATACACCGAGTATAACTATGTAGATACACCGAGAATAACTATGTAGATACCCCAAGTATAACTATGTAGATACACCAAGTATAACTATGTAGATACACCAAGTATAACTATGTAGATACACCAAGTATAACTATGTAGATACACCAAGTATAACTATGTAGATACACCAAGTATAACTATGTAGATACACCAAGTATAACTATGTAGATACACCAAGTATAACTATGTAGATACACCAAGTATAACTATGTAGATACACCAAGTATAACTATGTAGATACACCAAGTATAACTATGTATATACACCAAGTATAACTATGTAGATAAATTTACAAGATTAACCAACGCTAATCTCAAAGTCCGGAAGGGATGGGAAGGGGGGGGTCACAGAGCGCCTGGGAAATGGGAGTTAATCAAGTTTGATCCGAGAAAGGGCAGGGCAGCTCCAATTATTTGGATCAAAAGACCGCCTGCGTCAAAGCCCCCCTCCACCACTACAGGGGAGTCATTGTAATATATCCGACCTCTGCTTACGACCCCTCAACGGAGCTTCCTTGATGCCGATGAGTGGGGGGGGGGGCTCTGGATCTAAGGAACTGGACTTTTCCATGAATCGAATCTGAATATCTACCATTTATCCCTTAGCTGTATGACCCCTAAATGTTTGGCGTTCCCAATTAATGTAATAATAATAATAATAATAATAATAATAATAATAATAATAATAATAATAATAATAATAATAATAATAATAATAATAATAATGTGGTCAAGAAAACAGACTGAAGTTGGGTGGTTAATAAGGTTTACATCCTATCTACTACACGAATCATTAAAGTTATATGTCACCTGTTCACCCCCCCCCCAGTCAACAATACTTTAATACCTAAAGTAAGGATTAAAGTTATCTCTACGTGTATATACACCGAAAGGCCTACACCTGTGTATAGAGACTGAAAGACATACACTTCACGAAGTATATGAAATGAAGTCTGTTCCAACTCGTTTATGCTGAAAATGGTATAAACTGCGAACATGTTGAAGAATAAGACACATGTGCAACAGCTGGGTATCTTTACTGATGAAACTGCGAACATGTTGAAGAATAAGACACATGTGCAACAGCTGGGTATCTTTACTGATGAAATGTTTCATCAATAAAGATACCCAACTTTTGCACATGTGTCTTAATATTTAACTTGTTTATGATCCCTATACTAGACAATTCCAAGGGCGGTGCCTTGATTCTGGTGAAGGACTCTTGATCCAATGAACTGGAGCTACCTTCTCTCTTGCATAGACCTTTAGGGAACAAGATTCAAACCAGCAGGAAAATATTCAAAGGTAGGTAATCTGACTTCATTTGTGGAAGGGGAAGGGTGAATCCATTTCCCTGGCTGAAGAGCCCTTCACCAGCGTCTTGGAGGGTGAATGCTGTGACACTATCGGTCCGTGTGGGTCATTCAGTGAAGCGTGTGGTGGAGGCTCAATACTCCGTCCACTAATCGCATAGCACATGGTATGGGAACAAAGAATCAGCTCCTGGGTCGAGGCATTGCTTGCCGATAGACAATAAAATGACAGGCAATAGATGGATAAGCAATAGATAGAAAACAAATGGCTAGGGGAACCGAGTTTACAAGCACTGAAAGATTTTTTAACGGTGACTAATCACAAGCAGCGCTACACAAGATTCATTGTTCATTGATAAGCTGATTGTTCTTGACAGTATACCTAACTCACTTATAAGATAAGCTACATTAGTACGTTTGCCGTACACACAAAGTCAAATAAATTCTGAGGAAACCAGGAAGCTTCAGAGTGACGAGTTATTGTTGTGGAGGGAGCAGCGGCAAATCAGTAAGGGCAACTGCAACGCACCATTCCAGTGAAAAGAAAACAAACGCCACACCTAAAACTAAAAAATACAGAACTTAACAAATCATATGAGAGGAAGACTTAAAGGAGTTCTACCTGCCAGAAATCTGAAGCTAAGATTCCGGTGCTTAAGTGTCTTATATTGAAATATCAATATAATTAATAAGAGTGATATATCTAGAATTACAATTAAGAGACGTTCCAATGTTAAACTACAACTCTATCGTTCGCAATGAACATATTAAATTAATAAAGAACTCGCAGAAATTTATTGAAATTGCAGAACGATTATAAGAAAGTACTATTACCGGTGGAGCGGTTGTGCTGGTGATGATGATGGAGGGGGGTGCATTGGCGATGTATATATATGTATATATGTATATATATATGTATATATGTATACATATATGTATATATATTTATGTGTATATATATATTTATATATATATGTATATATGTATATATATATATATATATAAATATATATATGTACATATATTTATGTATATATATATATTATATATATATGTATATATGTATATATATATATATATATATATAAACACCGTTGCTATATTTTATATGACAGCTGGAATAAAAGCTAAAAGGTAGGTATGTTTCCCTGTCATATTCCATGACGCAGGACGGTCACATACAAAGTGTTGAAATGTGTCAGCCTGAGCTAGGAGACTATTCAGTAGGGCAATGAAGATATCCAGTATTCCAATAAGAGTTCATCAGCCTCAGAAGCTTCAAACGTTTTACTATCGCTTGGGAATTTCTATGTACAGGAGAAATATAATATTTATGAAGATATCTCCATCATCCCAGAGCAGCACCAAGAGAAATTATACATAGGAGTCAGAAGGGGGCGAGAAAGGAATTTGATGTCATAATACTTGTTACAATATCTAACTGTAAAGAGAGGAGATAGAAAAAGATGGAAGAGGAAATTGGATGAGATAGTGCATCTAAGTACATGTACTTTAGTACACAACAATCTACATTCATCATAAGTCGATGAATAAAAATAGCGATAGCCTCGTAATTTTTGTTAACAATATAAAAGTGGACACAAGTCATCATCAGAGGGTTCTGATTTCTATATGATAGTTACATACGCTCATAGCTGTCCCAGTAAATGAATATTTATAATTACACACTTCTACACATCCAAAATGCACCTAGTACCATCTTCACATATGTCGTGGTATATGGGAGCAGATATTTCTGATCTGTGCTTGGCCATAACAATATGTTATTGTGAAAACACCTGTGTACTCTGCTCTCACTGCACACACATATATATATATACATTATATATGTTCAATAATAACCCACATTAAGACCGAAACACAGAAGATTAATTGATCTGTATATTTCGACCCCCCTCCCCAATTAATCTTCTACGTTTGTCTCCATTTGGGTTATTACTGAGCACTGACAAGTGTTCATTACACTTTAGTAATATATATTTATGGTAATGTAAAAATTAATAATTTTATATCAAGAGAACTTTAGAAAACTTACCCAACCTTATTATAACAAACGCAATTTAATTAAGCCTAATCGAAATATATATTTTAGATTAGTTTACAAGAATTCAATAATAAACAAACACAATGAAATATTTTTTTTGTTAGGTTTAGAATGATATTTGCCTTATTTGACAAGAAGAGCGTTGCTATTAAAGCCGAAATCGCAAGTTTAACCTATCCGGCACGACATATATAAATATATATATATATATATATATATATATATATATATATATATATATATATATATATATATATATATATATATATATATATATATGCATACATATTCAGTATTCATTTGTATACATACAACTTGGGACATCACTACGCTACTAATGATGCTGACAAATCCAATGTGGACAATGAGGATATCCTCAAACACTCCAGAGGTTTTGGTGGATGGGATGGTGGTGGGGGGGGGGTGGATCGGGGTAAGGTGCTGTGGAGAACTGATAGATAAGGGTGTAGATATTTGTCAGTATTGTGGGTAGGGTGTGCAGGACAAGACCTCATCCAGTGTAGTGCATATATCTCACCAAATCCTACTCACCTATATAGGCTGCCTCCTGCTGTGTACACACCTCTTTACCATCCCTATATTTTTTTGTACTGACTACTGCTGTTTCATGTGCGAAACCTTACCTTATATACGGGTCTTACCCAAATAAATATTTCATGCACCTTTACGCATGTATTATATATGTAAACATTCCCTGACCCTGTACCGGTATCTCACCTACATGTACATTTCCCACATCATTACACGCATCCTATCTATATAAAAAAAATTCCCGCCTCATTATACGTGTCCTAAGTCTCGCATCTTGAACTACCACATCTTAAAAGTAAGTTTCACAGGCTTACATGAACACCGAGGTGTGTGTGTGTGTGTGTGTGTGTGTACTCACCTAGTTGGGGTTGCAGGGGTCGATTCATAGCTCCTGGCCCCGCCTCTTCACTGGCCGCTACTGGGTCACTCTTCCTGCTTCATGTGCTTATCATACCTCTTCTTAAAGCTATGTATGGATCCTGCCTCCACTACATCACTTCCCAGACTATTCCACTTCCTGACAACTCTGTGACTGAAGAAATACTTCTTAACGTTCCTGTGATTCATCTGAGTCTTCAACTTCCAACTGTGACCCTTTGTTGCTGTGTCCCATCTCTGGAACATCCTGTCTCTATCCAACTTGTTGATTCCTCTCAGTATTTTATAAGTTGTTATCATATCCCCCTATCTCTCTTGTCCTCCAGTGTCGTCAGGTCGATCTCCCTTAATCTTTCCTCGTACGATATACCCCTTTGCTCCGGGACTAGTCTTGTTGCAAATCTTTGCACTTTCTCTAGCTTCTTTACATGCTTGGCTAGGTGTGGGTTCCAAACTGGTGATGTATACTCCAATATGGGCCTGATGTACACAGTGTACAGGGCCCTGAACGAGTCCTTATTAAGATGTCGGAATGCTGTTCTTAGGTTCGCTAGGCGCCCGTATGCTGCAGCCAGTTATTTGGTTGTGTGCCTCAGGAGATGTGCCCGGTGTTATACTCACCCCAAGATCCTTTTCCTTGAGTGAGATTTGAAGTCTCTGGCCCCCTAGAGTGTACTCCGTCTGCGGTCTTCTTTGCCCTTCCCAATCTTCATGACTTTGCATTTGGTGGGGTTAAACTCCAGAAGCCAGTTGCTGGACCATGCCTGCAGCCTCTCCAGATCCCTGACTTCTCATCATCTTCACATCATCTGCAAACAGGGACACTTCGGAGTCTATTCCTTCAGTCATGTCGTTCACAAATACCAGAAATAGCACCGGTTCTAAGACTGACCCCTGTGGAACCCCGCTCGTTACAGGTGCCCACTCTGACACCTCACCACGCACCATGACTCGCTGTTGTCTTCCTGACAGGTATTCCCTGATCCACTGTAGCGCCTTCCCTGTTATCCCTGCCTGGTCCCCCAGCTTTTGCACTAATCTCTTGTGTGGAACTGTGTCAAACGCCTTCTTACAGTCCAAGAAATGCAATCTACCCACCCCTCTCTCACTTGTCTTACTGCTGTCACCCTGTCATAGAGCTCCAGTAGGTTTATGACCAGGATTTTCCGTCCCTGACACCGTGCTGGCTTCGTTGATGAGCTCGTTCCTTTCTAGGTGCTCCACCACTCTTCTGATAATCTTCTCCATTATTCTGTATACTATACATGTTAATGACACTGGTCTGTAGTTTAATGCTTCATGTCTGTCTCCTTTATTTAAAAATCGGGACTACATTTGCTGTCTTCCATACCTCAGGTAGTCGCCCTGTTTCGACAGATGTGTTGAAGATTGTTGTTAGTGGTACACATATCGCCTCTGCTCCCTCTGTCAGGACCCATGGAGAGATGATATATGGCCCCATCGCCTTTGAGGTTTCTAGCTCGCTTAGCAGCCTCTTCACTTCTCGGTTGCATGTATTGTGTCCAATACTTGATGGTGAACCCCGTCTCTCTGTCTTTCTGGAGTCCTTTCTGTCTCCACTGTGAACACTTTGAATCTCATGTGGAGCACTTCACATACTTCGCGGTAGTTTTTGGTGATCTCTCCTCCTCAGCCTGATTACCTGGTCCTTTACTGTTGCTTTCCTCCTGAGTTATGGATGAGTGGAACAAACTCTCGAGTACAGTTATTCAGGCTAAAACGTTGTGTAGTTTTAAAAATAGGTTAGATAAATACATGAGTGGGTGTGGGTGGGTGTGAGTTGGACCTGACTAGCTTGTGCTGCTGGGTCTGGTGCAGTGCTCCATCCTTGAGTGGAGGTGACCAGACTGGGTGGGTCATTGAGCTAATCCGGGGGGGGGTCATTGGTCTAATCCGGGGGGAAGACACATGGACCTGCTCCACATGGGCCAGTAGGCCTGTTGTAGTGTTCCCTCTTTCTTATGTTCTTACGTTCCTGATGTGGCTGTACAACAGCTTCGGGTCAGATCTGCCTTTCGCTGTTATGACATTTTCACATTGTCGTTGGGCAATATTCGCTATTCTTTCACAGTGGTTGTTCTGCATGTATATATATATATATATATATATATATATATATATATATATATATATATATATATATATATATATATATATATATATATATATATATACAGAACAACCACTGTGAAAGAATAGCGAAATTCCAAGCGCTTTTTCGACTTCTCACGGGACCATACAATCATGTAGGATTGAAGGGTCCCGTGGGTTACAGCGTCGTGGGTGTATATGCAATCATAAGTAAGTAAGTTTATTCAGGTATACACAAATACAGTTACATAGAATTATCATACATAGCAGCATATGTGTAGAGAACCTTGGATAACCCAAAAAAGTCAGAGTGACTTATTTCCATTGGGGTCCTTTATCATAATTTATTTTAAACCCTATATGAGGGATTAGATTATTCTTGACGCTAGCGAACATGTGAGATACGGCCATAAATGGCCCTCATGCAGTCGATAGGCTCTAAATTAAGGTCGGGCTATGAGTGACGTGCAGTCAGGATACAACCATTTAAGCTGTGACAAAGATTTTAACAGGCTTTGAGAGCCATTCTGACATACTAGCTATAATCGTGCAGATTTAAGCATTTCCTGGTACTCCTTCGCTACAACGTTGTTATCTTTATTTTGAATTCCGTAGATTCATCCTTCCTAGTTTATACACTTAATCTGCTTTCCCTTCATCCTCCCCAATTTCCAATCCCTTACATTTGTCTTGATTTAAGTCAAGCAGCCACTTCTTTGCCCACTTTTTTAGTCTGTTCAAGTCTTCTTGTAACCTGTAACCTGTCTCCTCTTCACTGCAGTATTTTTTTTTTCTTTCTATCTGCTTATTTGTGGATAAATACTTTTTATAGGAGTGTTACCTAGTTTAACATAGCCCAACTTAACATAGTCTAACTTCAAGTAAAATAAGAGAAAACGTTAAGAAATTGGCGTTGGTAATCTGGTCAGTAAACGAAATTTTACTAGCAAAATGTGAATATTTTGCAACAAGACCGGCGTCTTGTTCAGTGTGGCAACATGGAGACGCTCCCTGGCTCGCTACTGACGAATTTTAATACATTCACGGCAGCGTTAAACCTTTAGAAGTCGTATATCACCTAGGGGAATGGGAGGCAATGAAGTTTTATCTAAAAAGAGGGAAAGGAGGTCCAGTTCCTTGGATCAAGAGCCCGTTAGTAACCTCTAAACGCCTCCTTTGATGTGTGGGCAATGAGAAGCCGCACTATCACTAAAAGATAGCGTGGGAAGAGAGCATCATACTCAAGGTTATCTCCCCAAGTGGTACTACCAGGAGCTCTCACACCACTCAAGAAAAACAAAACAATTATGTTATGAAGCGTAATTGTGTGTACCATTCAGCATATTACTATATTAATGAAAGCATTCGTTCTAACACGGGTCGTCATCAAGTGATGACCTGTCTCTGACTCTGAGGGAAGATTACTGTTTATGCTCATGGTTTGGTAAGGTTTGTCAGGAAACATGACAAGTGTTTCCTAACGCGGGTCTTAATCATATGATGATCCGCAGCTGGAGCTTCTGGTTCTCTGACCGAGACCTTCAGCTGGCTTACCAGTCTTCCCCTTTAAAAATTATGGTTATGAATAATAGCCATTAGGAATTATCTCATGGGTGGGTGACCATTCTATATATACCCCTGGCCGTTATTCTCTGACTGATAATAATGGTATACAGTACAAACAAGTAGATGAGTAAGAGAGATTATCTTTATTTCCGAAATGTTTCATGTACACAGTAGGCTTCCTCAATCAAACATTTAGTTTCCTCTGTATTCGACTAAAGAAGCTTACTGTGTATGAGAAACGTTTCGAAAATAAGATACCTAACAGTTACACATGTGCTTTACTCATCCAGTTCCTGTCTGGTACAGCTGCCCTATGACAGAGCGTTGGTGAAGAGCACCATAGTCTTCAAGACTACGGTGATCTTCACCAACTCCAAGACTGAGAATCTGATTACCTCATCTTTTGTATATAATTCTACAGTCTTCACATTATGTCCTTGTATTGATAAAGCCACTAATTGGCGAAACGTCTACAAATAAACATAATCAGATGTTGCATATGGGTCTAATTCTTCATCTTGTCGGTATTGTATACCATTTATGTACACTAAACATGGTAAATAGGCTGAGGGTCTATCAACCACACAAGGGTCATCAGTACTGGTATATATGTAGTGAGATGTTCATCCCCAGTGTATATTCACTCCCGGTAGATGACAGATATACAACACTCAGTATATATACAAAGTGAGTACGATACACCAGCGTACAGCAGACAGTAATGGTTGAAGGGCACTGAATTATAATAAACTTTCATTTTTGAAAACGAATATCTTTGTAGAGTTTTATCAATAATTATTATTATCAAAAAGAAGCGCTAAACCCACTATGGTCTTATCAACAACAAAAGCTTGTTCTACGCATGTGTCATTTTTTTCATAAATAGTCTGTTATAAGACTGAATCGAAGTGGTACACTTCAGATGGAGGCAGCGAGGATGAGCACCAGCGCACCTTTTTTAAAGTGGTTGCTGATGGAGGACGCTGAAGAACCTGGACACAACCACTTAGAGCAAGTGAGGAGCAGCACCAGCAGTCCTGACTTAATGTCGCTACTGATGGGGGAAACTGAGGTGTCTACCTACAACCTCACCAACATGGACAACTCCACAATACCCGTGGAGGCTCAGTGGCGTATCACTCTCTACTTAACCTCCACCATCGTACTCACCTGTAACACCATCTTCCTCATGCTTGGGATGGGTTCTGCCATCAACTGGCTGGAGGTAAGGTCACAACCAACATCTTGAGTATCATTACAGGATCAGCCACCCAAACTAACATAACCTAACTTAATAAAATAATGATCTTTATTTATAAAAAAAAAATACTGTATATGCAAAACATACATATGTTTCGGTCTAAGTCGTACCAAATCGTCGTCCTAAGCTCTCTTTCCTATATGCGGGTTATTTGTGTATAATCTGAAGGCCCATGTAATATATATTCCAGCCCATCTTAAGATTCCTATGTTAGTCAATATAGTAATTTCAACATACAAACTTTCCAGAAAAGCGTAACATGTTGTTTTTTCCAAGACATACGTAATTATACCGACATAAATGGGATTTTTTAGGCTATTCTTTGCCATCTCACTGACTACTTAAAATGATTACCATAAATTAACGCTAAAACACAACCCAATATAACCTAACCTAAATAACGGAAGAGAAACTATATGAAAAAGATTATGTAAAAACTATAGGTCCGGATATATTATTCATGTCTGGAATAATAACGAGTATATTTTGACGTATGTTTATTTTGATGTATTCCTGCGAATTTCTTGCAATGATAATGATGTATGTTTCTTAATGATAATGATGCATGTTTCTTAATGATAATGATGTATGTTTCTTAATGATAATGATGCATGTTTCTTAATGATAATGATGTATGTTTCTTAATGATAATGATGTATGTTTCTTAATGATAATGATGTATGTTTCTTAATGATAATGATGTATGTTTCTTAATGATAATGATGTATGTTTCTTAATGATAATGATGCATGTTTCTTAATGATAATGATGTATGTTTCTTAATGATAATGATGCATGTTTCTTAATGATAATGATGTATGTTTCTTAATGATAATGATGTATGTTTCTTAATGATAATGATGTATGTTTCTTAATGATAATGATGTATGTTTCTTAATGATAATGATGTATGTTTCTTAATGATAATGATGTATGTTTCTTAATGATAATGATGTATGTTTCTTAATGATAATGATGTATGTTTCTTAATGATAATGATGTATGTTTCTTAATGATAATGATGTATGTTTCTTAATGATAATGACGCATGTTTCTTAATGATAATGATGTATGTTTCTTAATGATAATCATGACAACCATTCACATTTCCTGTTATGATAATCGTGAGTATTTCTAGCAATGATAATCACACATTTCTTACGATGATAATCACTCGTTTCTAGCAGTGATAATCAACCATGTTTTTTACGATGATAATCACTCGTTTCTAGCAGTGATAATCATGCACGTTTCTTACTATAATAATCGTGTTTCTGGCAATGGTAATCATGCATGTTTATTACGATAATAATCGTGTTTCTGATAATTATACATATTTCTATCAATGATAACTGTGTTTCTTACAATTAAATGTTTTTCTTGACTGTGACACTAAACTGGGGTTGGTGTTGTAGATGTGGACACACCTGCGTCGGCCCGTGGGCGCTGTGATCGGCATGGTGGGTCAGTTCGTAGTGTTGCCAGCCATGGGCTTCCTCTTCGCCGTACTCTTCAAGATGCGGCCCTACGAAGTCCTGGGCGTTCTGGTGATCTCCTGCAGCCCTGGGGGCTCCCTCTCCAACTTCATCACCTACTGGGCTGACGGAGACCTGGCACTCAGGTACAGTAGGGGCACCGCTCGTGGGTGGGAATGGGCGTTTTTGATAATGACTGAAATGTATGGGCCAGTAGACCTACTGCAGTGCTCCTCCATTTTTCTGTTCTTAACTATTCAATATAGATAAATGGTTCAGAGAACCCACAAGTTGATAAATTAGACACATGAGCAACACTTGGGTATCTTTATTGTGGAAACGTTTCTCCACACAGTGGCTTCATCAGTCCATACAAAGAAGAATGGTGAAGATCAGAAGGACTTTGAGGTTATCAGTCCCTCAGCCTAGAGTCGATGTTAAAACAAAGAATACCATTATCTTTATTTCCTAAGTATATGGCCTGGGTCACTCCAGTAGTTGCTCCCGGGACTAGTCCACTGGACTATATGTAGTATAGTGAGATTACGCAGTGGTGCTGCCAGATAAGATTATCTTAAGTAAATAATTGTGTATTCCAAAGTTGAGACCACAGTCTATAGGTCAGGGCAAACCGAAGAAGAAAAAGAAGAGATGAAGAAGAAACAGGAGGAAAACTAATACAAACACTACTGAAAAATGGTCTTGATACCGTCAAGATGTGGAAGACGCTTACTTAAAGTTCACAACATTTATTACTGTACATAAGTGTCCATTTTTCCACACAAAAACAAAGATTATCTTTAAATTATTTACGTATAAGGATATTAAGCCAGAATAACCCAAAAAAAATCCAAGCAGTGTGGCTTATTTCCGTTTAGGTTCGTCGGTGCTTGTTTCCAGGATGCGTCCCACAACAGGTTACTTGTCCAAGATGCGACCCACGACAGGTCACTTGTCCAGGATGCGACCCACAACAGGTCACTTGTCCAGGATGCGACCCACAACAGGTCACTTGTCCAGGATGCGACCCACAACAGGTCACTTGTCCAAGATGCGACCCACAACAGGTCACTTGTCCAAGATGCGACCCACAACAGGTCACTTTTCCAGGATGCGACCCACAACAGGTCACTTGTCCAAGATGCGACCCACAACAGGTCACTTGTCCAAGATGCGACCCATGACAGGTCACTTGTCCAGGATGCGACCCACAACAGGTCACTTGTCCAAGATGCGACCCACAACAGGTCACTTGTCCAAGATGCGACCCACAACAGGTCACTTGTCCAGGATGCGACCCACAACAGGTCACTTGTCCAAGATGCGACCCACAACAGGTCACTTGTCCAAGATGCGACCCACAACAGGTCACTTGTCCAGGATGCGACCCACAACAGGTCACTTGTCCAAGATGCGACCCACAACAGGTCACTTGTCCAAGATGCGACCCACAACAGGTCACTTGTCCAGGATGCGACCCACGACAGTCGACTAACACCCAGCTTACTTTTTACTGCTAGGTGCATATGGGCAGCCTGCATAAATAGACTTTCTCTTGACTTAAGAAATCGTAATGACACGATTGCAAATAAACCATACCCCCGGCCGGGATTGAACCCGCGGTCATAGAGTCTCAAAACTCCAGCCCGTCGCGTTAGCCACTAGACCAGCTAGCCACAATAAGATTTGTGGTCACAGAGGTGCCTGTGCTAACTTTCCTATGGTGTAGAAATATACCTAGTTGGATGAATCTTATTGTGGCTAGCTGGTCTAGTGGCTAACGCGACGGGCTGGAGTTTTGAGACTCTATGACCGCGGGTTCAATCCCGGCCGGGGGTATGGTTTTAGACTTTCTCTTGCATTGTAATTCACCTGGGAAAAGATTCCAGGTCCTATCAGTTATAAGTTGAACCTCCTTTCAGTTATAAGTTGAACCTCCTTTCAGTTATAAGTTGAACCTCCTTTCAGTTATAAGTTGAACCTCCTTTCAGTTATAAGTTGAACCTCCTTTCAGTTATAAGTTGAACCTCCTTTCAGTTATAAGTTGAACCTCCTTTCAGTTATAAGTTGAACCTCCTTTCAGTTATAAGTTGAACCTATTACTAGAAAACTTTAGGACGTCAGAAAATCAATGTGACCTAACTCGCACCTCTCTTGTTGTTCCCCCTCATCGTTAGTGGGTTCGGGTTTGAGAAAGACCTGCCTAGTATGGGCCATTAGATCCTGATGTTCTTACTAGGTTTAACTGTTCGTGGCTTATTAAAATCAGCTACGTTGGCGAAACATCGTTAAAATTGGATTAGTACAACTGCACGTGTCTCCTTACATTCGTGGTTATATATCATACCATTAAATAAGATGAACTTTGATAGCTGGTACAGACAAGTGGTTAAGAAAGGCACATTAGCAAACACTGGTAGAGGCGCTGGGAACCTTTTTCTAGGTTGGAAGGCAGCATTAAAGTTAGCTGTAATCTAAATAAGGCCGCATCCAAGAAGTTTTGATTATACTGCAAAATGTCGGTTATTTTGTAAAAAGCTAATTATTATCTAATAACTTCAATAAGAATAATTCATTCAGAAGGCCGCACGTTCCCCACCCCTGCACTAGGATATTTATTATTGTCTATATCCTAGTGTTTACTCGCGAGTCTTTGAAACCATTACAACATATCTTGTACTGCTCTTCTTAATCTTATAATACACTCTTCTGACTCGCTGGCTTGAAAGCATTAAGAGTTTTCTCCGGCGATCGCAAATTGACAAAATTTCTGTTCATAAAATAAAAAGCCGGTCATTTATTCTGATGTTTTCTTTGCGGCAGCTAACAAGCCATCTTTCTCCCATAGCATCGTGATGACTGCATGCTCGTCTCTCCTGGCCTTCGTAGGGATGCCCTTCAACCTGTGGATGTACTCACGGTATTGGCTGAACGAAGACGACGAGGATAACATCGTCGTGCCCTTCCGTAACATTATCATGTCCTTGGCCTTCATCACCCTCCCCGTCGTAGTGGGAATGATCATCAGGCACTTCAGCGAGAGAGCTGCCGGTATCATCACCAAGGTGAGGAAGGCGCTATGATGCTTGTCAGGAGGAGGAAGTTTACAAGAAGCGTTAAATTAATTCACGTTGGCTACCTTGTAACATTAACGTCGTAAAATGAGTGTAGGTTCTCCTTAGATGTGTAGCGGTCGGCCCTCCTTAGATGTGAATCGGTGGCCCTCACTTCGAGAAAACCAGAAGACAGATCAGAAGAGGTAGGAGAAAGCCAAGGTCAGGTCAGGTCACGCGTGTTCCTTAGATCAGGGTTTTTGAGAATGAACTAAGGAAGACAAGTATTAAAACCAAAACCGTAACTGGTATGAGGGTTATTTCAATAAGAGAACGTGTGTTAGAGCAGGAAGAGGGATAGATCACTTAGTCAGGATCATCTTATAGGATGGTTACGGTCTCTAACATGACAGAAAAAAATGTTGCTCTTATCAGCAAAGCAAACACTTCTCTTGTGTTACTTAAGTCAGCCAAAAATGAAGCGGCCAGTATTTACTTTTAGTGTTTTAGAGAAGTCAAGCGGAGTAGGAACTGGAGTAGACACCGCAAACATTTTTGTGAGAAGCATGATCCCATAAAAATATTGGGTTACTCAGGAGGCGGACTAGTTTCCAACTCATGACAAACAAATCCTAAAACTAGCAGAAGAGTGCTGTAACCTCGAGACTGCGCCGTCTAATGGTTAGATCAGGTTAGTAACAATTTTATTTTAGCATGATACATGTTTGTACAAAGGAGTGTAACAACTGGGTGAACATGCCAAAAGCCCCTTTATATGCAGAGCATTTCGGCCAAACTTAAGACTAACTTAAGATTAATAAAGTAATAACAGTGCTGTAATTGTACATATGGTCATTAGTTGCGTAACAATGAATACAAGAAAAATTAATATTCAACTAGTTCACGGTATATGGCTTTAATAAGTTAAGTAGAGAAGAATTACAGTTTTGATATAGTATAAAAAAATACAGTATTACAATTTAGCACAAATTAAAATAAAGAAATTGAAACAATTTTAAGTTTGGAATAATGATCATATAGCTGAGCAGTCATAAATTAAGAGTTTTTTGAGTAACTGGTAGATGTTAAGTATAGTGTTCGTCTGGTTAATTTTGGGTGATGAGGTGATTTCTAAGTAGGGTCTTAAATTGATTTGCAGGCAGCAGAGACCCTTTAGTGTGTTCTGGCAATGAATTCCAGGTCTTCGGGCCCTTTATGTGTATAGCATTTTTGCAAAGAGATGGACATGAGGGATATCGAAGAGTGATTTGTGCTTTGTGTTATGCCTATTTGTTCTGTTATAGTTATCAAAGAGGAGTTTGAGAGGAGAGTTTATATTTGAGTATAATGTTCTGTGTGTGTAGTAGGCACACTAATAAGTGTGGATGTTTTGTATATTAAGCAAATTAAGACTCTTTAAAAGCGGTGGAGCATGGTGTCTAGTGCAGCAGTCCTCTAACAGGTCATGGTCAACTGTACCAAATGTTATTCGTAGATCTATGAAAAGTCCCAGGGGAATTTAATTTTTTTCGAGTGCCGAATATATTAGTTCAAGCATATATATAACTGCATCGTTAGTATTTTTTTTCGGTCTAAATCCAAATTGGAATAGACTTGTTCGTGAATTAATTTTTCGAAGATTTTAGATAGTAGGGGCAGGTTTGATATAGGCCTATAGTTGCTCAATTCAGTTTAGTTGGTTAATGGAATTTAAACATTATCTACTACAAGAGGGTCGTGAAGGCTGCATATTGCCTGCTCACCACCAGTCAAGAATCTTTAATCTCTAAAAAACTGTGTATACATATCCTAGCCAGATCACTGGCCTGCTAGATTCAAGACTGGTTTACCTTAGTTTCAAATCCCGGCCATTTCCTGAGTTCTTTACAATCCTGTTAATACAACTATCGCGAGAATTATAGTGTCATTAAATGTTCATGAAGATGCTAGCAAGAAATTACGAAGTCCCTAGAATATATCTTGGTCCTTGGAGATATCTTCCACGTCAACAACTCATCCAATGGATATAAGTCATACTAACTGTCTTTCTTGGATTAACCTGGATTACTTACCCTCCGGATTAATAATCTGAATAATATCTTCTATTAGTCTGATGAAATTGAACTTTTAATATCCCAGAGGACGAAATGCGAGCGTCATTAAGATTTTACTAGTGAAAAATATAGGGAAGACAGAGAAAAGAGTTTTCACAGTGGAAATGAATGTAACAACACACAGCAGCTAACACCCGGGTACCTATATACTGTACAGCTGCGGTAGGTGAAATGGTATAAGGAATCTTGCCCTGCGTGTGTGGGAAGGCTTGTCCGTATGTCTCTCAACAGACGATTAAAGTGATGGCCAAGATACGTTTAAGTTACCTGTGTGTGTGGCAGCAGGTTGGTATAGCAATACCAAGAGCATTATTTATATTCACGGGGGAGGGGTAAACGTGTAGGTCATACAATTCCTGGGGCAATGAAAGGCATTTACGATCGATCCAAGGAACTGGAGCACAGGTATAGTTTCTTAGAGCAAAAACATGTAAACTGTAATGAGAGGAGATTGAGTAAACTCTCCGGCTTTATATCTCAGAAAGAGCATATTACATACGTGTTGAAAATGGAGTAAAATGCTGAGTTCGGCTCCATGGAGCTGGACTCTTCTCCAGGCTGAGGGACTCACCACCTCAAATACTGTTTCTCCAAAGTTGGACTGATTACATTTTCATTTCACTACCACAACTGCTGCCTATATTTGCTTTAAGAAACCTACTGTGTAGGCGAAACTTTTCAACAGTAAAGTTACCCAACTGTTGTACACAAGTCGTAATCATCAGATTACTGACGTACCATACCATACAACAGTGTAAACAGATTCAGCATATTTTAACTAAGGTTGTTGAATTTTACAAAAATAATAATGGTTTGTTGCACTCAGATAACGATAATTTATAAATATAGTGATATATCTGTAGTTAATAAAAATACTCATACCTGCACACTCAAGCAGACAATGGCTTGTTACCTACTGTGTGATAATGTATACTGTCACTGTGGTTACAATTGAGTAACAATTTAACTAAGGTTGGTAGCGTTTTACAAAAAAAAAAAATATGCAGGTTACTTTTTGGTTTAAAAAGACACCAGGATATGTTTATTAGAAAACGTTTCGCCCCTGGGACCTTGATCACTTCTCCAATTTGTCGGTATCAATTACCAAGGTTTATACCATTTTTCTTTCTTCTTTGTCATTATGTTAGTATGTTCCTTATTAAATTCGCTCCTGGAATCAAACCCGGGTGCTTGTGGTTGAATATCATTTTCTAGCAGCGAACAACGAGTCAACAGCTGTTAGATTCTAGCCTGTTAGGTAGGTTAGGTAAGGTTTGTCAGGAAACGGGACAAATATCTCCTGACGTGGATCTTAGTCATATGATTATCCGCAGCTGGAGCTTTTGGTCATCTGACCGAGGCCTTCCACTGGCTTACCGATCCACCCTTTTAAAAATTATGGATATGACTATAACCATTAGGAATTATATATTCAGCGTGTAATGAGGTGTTTCCTGGCAGGTGGCGAGCATGCTGGGTTGGCTGGGAGTGTTAATAATCTTCGTGATCTGGGTGATTCTGTATGGGCGTTCCTTCGTGATTGCTACGCCACTCATCTACGCCGCTGCTTTCCTCCTTCCGATCACCGGTTTTACTCTAGCATACGCTATCGCCAAGCTCACCTGCAGGGTAAGTTCTCAAGCTCACTCACAGGGTTAAGTTCTCACGCTCACCCACAGGATAAATTTTCACGCTCATCCCACAGGGTAAGTTCCCACGCTCACCCACGCGGTAAGATTTCACACTAACCCCACAGGGTAATTTCCCACTCTCACCCACAGGGTAAGTTCCCACTTTCACCCACAGGGTAAGTTCCCACTTTCACCCACAGGGTAAGTTCCCACTCTCACCCACAGGGTAATTTCCCACTCTCACTTCACAGGGTAAAGCCTTAGTGATTTTGACGTTATTAGGTTACGCTATTTTAAATCTAAATATTGTATCATCTATGTACCATCAGATCTATTGAACAAAACTTATAGTGCTGTCTGTAGAACTACATGTAGAGTTTGAACATATGTGCACCGTCTGGGTATCTTTATTCCGAAACGTTTCGCCTACACAGTAGGTGTCTTCAGTCGAGTACGGAAGAGTTAGCAGAAGCAGTAGACATGTGAAGATGATGTAATCAGTCTATCACCCTTGAAGAGGTAGTTTTGAGGTTGTCAGTCCCTCAGCCTGGCTGAGGGACTCAAGCCTCTGTAGGCGAAACGTTTCGGAATAAAGATACTTAACTGTTGCACATGTGTCTTACGTATCATCTACATGTGTAAACGTTTCACCAACCACTGGCTTTATCAATACAATACAAGGACATAATGTGAAGACTGTAGAATTATATACAAAAGGTGAGGTAATCAGTCCCTCAGTCTTGGAGTTGGTGAAGATCACCGTAGTCTTCAAGACTCCAAGGCTGAGAAACTAATTACCTCATCTTTTGTATATAATTCTATAGTCTTCACATTATGTCCCCGTATTATATAGATAAAGCCACTGGCTGGCGAAACGTATACAAATAAAGATACCCATATGCTGCACATGTGTCTAATTCTTCATCTTGTCGGTATTGTATACCATCCATGTACACTTGTAGATTTTTTTAAAATAAAGCTTATGTTGCGTCAACAGAGCCACAAAGTGTGTCGCACCATCGGTATAGAGACTGGATGCCAGAACATGCCTGTCGCACTAAGCGTCATCAGTCTATCCTTCCCTGAGCACAAGGTGAGTACATCACTCTCTCTCTTTTCCCTTGCTCAGTTTACACACACACACACACACACACACACACAGACATCCATACACAGCTTTAAGAAGAGGTGAGATAAGGCTCTTGAAGCAGGAAGAGAGTGGACCGACCTAGCAGCGATCAGCGAAGAGGCAGGGATAAGAGCTGTGACTCGACCCCTACAACAACAAACTGGTGAATACACACACACACACACACACACAGCAACAAGGGGCCACAAGGTCACATCCCTGTGACTCAGATGAGTCACGGTGATGTTAGGAAGTATTTCTTCAGTCACAGAGTTGTCAGGAAGTGGAACAATCTCTTTGTTCATGGAGCGGAGAGAGTGGACGTACTAGCGACCAGCGAAGAGGTGTGGCCAAGAGCTGTGAATGGACCCTTGCAACCACAAATAGGTGAGTACACACACACAGTCATACGTACAGTTTTAGGAAGAGGTGCGATAGACCTCTTGGAGCAGAGAGTGGACCTAGTAGCGATGAGCGAAGAGGTGGGGAAAGGAGCTGTGAATCGACCCCTGCAACAACAAATGGGCGAGTACATACACACACACACACACACACTGACGCCATCTTGTATTCGTACGGATCACATTCACTCAAGTATTGATGTAATGAGAATTTCTTGGTTTTCTAAGGCTAGCTGGATGTTTGGAAGATTTGTATTATACATGAGTTACCACACTTGAGTTAGTATTACAGAAATTGTCAGTGTCATTAATAATAATAATAATAATAATAATAATAATAATAATAATAATAATAATAATCTTTATTTCTATATGTACAAGGTATACAGACCATAGCTGACATCAATGACATACTACTAGATAGAAAGCCACTTGTTATGAAAAGAATTTCGGGCAAATTAGGTCAATTTTGTCCCCATGATGCGACCCATACCAGTCGACTAACACCCAGGTACCTATTTTACTGATAAGTGAACATGGACAACAGGTGTCTTAAGGACGTCCTCGATTTTAAATAATTATTTTCTCTCGGTTTTTATGCAGGAAGACACTAATAATATTCCAGTAATTAATTTCTATAGTGGGCCAGAAGAAGATAAATTATGTAACATCACAGTCACTAGTGAAATGGTTGTGAAGCAGATAGACCGACTGAAGCAAAATAAGTCACCGGGTCCTGATGAGGTTTTTTCAAGGGTTCTTAAGGAATGCAAAATGGAAGTCTGTGAACCACTAACTAATATTTTTAATTTATCTCTTCAAACAGGTGTAGTGTCTGATATGTGGAAGATTTCTAATGTAATTCCTATTTTTTAAAACAGGGGACAAGTCGTTACCGTCAAATTACCGCCCAATAAGCCTGACCTCAATTGTAGGCAAATTACTAGAGTCAATTATAGCTGAGATTATAAGAAGCCATCTCGATAAGCATAGCTTGATTAATGATACTCAGCATGGATTCACAAGAGGCCGGTCTTGTCTAACTAATTTATTAACTTTCTTCAGTAAAGCTTTTGAGGCTGTTGACCACGATAAAGAATTTGATATTATTTACTTAGATTTTAGTAAGGCTTTTGATAGAGTTCCGCACCAAAGACTGTTAAAGAAAGTGGCAGCTCATGGCATTGGGGGATAAGTGCTCTCGTGGGTCGAGTCATGGCTCACAGACAGGAAGCAGAGAGTGTTCATAAATGGGGTTAAATCCGAGTGGGGATCTGTAACAAGTGGCGTTCCACAGGGATCAGTCTTGGGCCCGTTGTTGTTTATAATATATATCAATGATCTTGATGAGGGTGTTACTAGTGATATGAGCAAATTCGCCGATGACACAAAGATAGGTAGGATAATTGATTCAAACGTAGATGTTAGGGAACTTCAGGAGGATTTAGACAAACTATTCTTGGTCAGAAAAGTGGCAGATGCAGTTCAATGTAGATAAATGCAAGGTTCTGAAGCTCGGGAGTGTCCATAACCATAGCACTTATAAGTTATATAATGTAGAACTTAGCCATACAGATTGCGAAAAGGACTTGGGGGTTATGGTGAGCGGCAACCTTAAACCAAGACAGCAATGCCTAAGCGTACGTAATAAGGCAAATAGATTACTGGGATTTATATCAAGAAGTGTAAGCAACAAAAGTCCAGAGGTTATACTGCAGCTTTATACATCATTAGTAAGGCCTCACCTAGATTATGCAGCTCAATTCTGGTCTCCATATTACAGAATGGACATAAATTCGTTAGAAAACATTCAGCGTAGGATGACTAAATTAATACATAGCATTAGAAATCTTCCTTATGAAGAAAGATTGAAGACTCTTAAGTTACATTCACTTGTTAGACGAAGAATGAGGGGAGACCTGATTGAAGTGTATAAGTGGAAGATAGGTATTAATAAAGGGGATATTAACAAGGTCTTGAGGATATCTCTCCAAGAGAGAACCCGCAGTAATGGATTTAAATTAGATAAGTTTAGATTTAGAAAGGACATAGGAAAGTATTGGTTTGGAAATAGGGTAGTTGATGAGTGGAACAGTCTACCTAGTTGGGTAGACTGTTTCAAATTTAGGTTGGATAAGTACATGAGTGGGAGGGGTTGGATTTGAGTGCGACTTGCACATCAGAGCTTATTTCTTGGGTAGCATTGAAAATTGGGTTTGTCAAATGTTTGTTAGTGGGATGAATTGCCTAGTATGGGCCAACAGGCCTGCTGCAGTGTTCCTCCGTTCTTATGTTTCCAATCGTACCGGGAATTGACTCCCGGACCTCAGTGTGGGAGCTGAGTGCGCTACCAATCGAGCTACGGACACCTAACTGAGGTGTTAGATCAATAATTGTGTTTATAGACGTAACTGTCTTTGTAGACAAAAAAATGAAACATTAACACTTGAATAAATGATAGGGAATGTATTTGCCTAGACGGCCGGCGTATTAAAAAATACACACCACCACCATCATCCCTATTACACCACCACAACGACTATTAAAACACCACTACCGCCAAAATTACTATTACCACTACCCACCACAACAATGAGCTGTCAGTGGCCCTATAAACCCCAACAACAACACAATAATGAGCGTCACCCTTCCTAGCACCACTAACACAAGTCGTCATTATACTCCACAGACGCGGGCGCAGATCGTCATCTTCCCCACGCTCTACGGCCTTATCTTGATTCTCGAGGTGTTCCTGGGCATATTCTCTTTCAAGATGTATATGAAGAGATGTTCTTCCCAAGACCAGCCAGACGTCGATGTCTCCATGACCTACACAGCCAAGACTGAGAAAGGAACAGCAGCAGAAAAGCAACTTGCCATAGTCACTAGTTGATTAATATGAGAGAGAGAGAGAGAGAGAGAGAGAGAGAGAGAGAGAGAGAGAGAGAGAGAGAGCATGTTCGTACAGCATAATGACATCAGTTAAACAAGTAAAATCGTTGGCCCACAAATGGCTCCAACTTCATCCTGTTCTCTATTTGTAAGTCTCATAAGAATAAAAAGGTTTTCAAATTAGCTGATGTAGGTAACAATTCTTAAATAAAGTTAGCAACCTTAACCTAACCTTGGATAAAAAGACACAAGTGCAGCTAATGTGACATTTTATTGTGGCAACGTTTCGCTCTTCAGGAGCTTTATCAAGCCGTTCCAAACAATACATGGACACAAAGGGTATATATAGGCTTCGAGTGAGGTGTAATAGTTGTAATACTAGTAGAGGTAGTAGTAGTAGAGATACATATGGTAGAAAAAGTCAGCTTGTACATTATTGCTATCCAAGCAATAATATAACCTAACCTTGTAAAACTCTGTGTAACAGAGAGAGAGAGAGAGAGAGAGAGAGAGAGAGAGAGAGAGAGAAAGCGCCTGCACACAGGAATAGCGTCTCCACTGTTATATATCACGACCCTTGGCTCTCCTGCGAGACATGATCACGCTAAAAAATCCCAAGTCCAGTTGACCTGACTAATTAGGCAGCTTACCACGCACATTCACGGGTAAG
Organism: Cherax quadricarinatus; assembly: GCF_038502225.1. Taxonomy (NCBI): domain Eukaryota; kingdom Metazoa; phylum Arthropoda; class Malacostraca; order Decapoda; family Parastacidae; genus Cherax; species Cherax quadricarinatus. The sequence continues at coordinate 7,423,393 of NC_091369.1, forward strand.
CGCTAAATCCTCAGGGAGGGAAAGATAACCACGTTTGATCCACGGAGAGGCTAGCTCCAATTCGCTGGATCAAACGCCCCAACCCACCCTGAAGCAGGTATAGAGGATCGGGAAATCCTGCGTGCTGTGCTGACGGTCCCCCAGGGGGGGGGGGTAATGTTTATTTTTCACTTTATTGTACGACTCATTTTATTGCAATAAATTCAAAGAGTACCAAGTTGGATTTTATTTAAATCTTTTATTACTGAGAATGTGATAAAAATAATTATCTTTCAATACTTTAAAAAAATTAAAACTGCATTATAGAAAAATCAAACCATACCACGGGTGGGAATAGAACCCGCGGTCAGAGTCTCAAAACTCCAGACCGTTGCGTAAGCTAGCTAGCCCAGTGGCTAACGCGTCGGTCTGGAGTTTTGAGACTCTCTGATCGCGTGTTCTAACCCCACCCTGGTATGGTTTGTTTGCAATCGTGTCATTACGATTTCGTGAGTCGTGCATTACAGAAGTTAAATATATTTTAATTAATGTTGCTCTACCTGTCTAGAAATTACTAGTAGAAGTAGCAGTGGTGATAGTAGCAGTGGTGATAGTAGCAGTAGTAGTAGTATCAGTGGTACATATTTTACTGACTGGTGAACACTGGATCACAGTATATGAGCTAGCGTTCTAGCTTCGCTATTTTCGCATTGACGTGGATAACTTTTACGTGAAATTCTCCCTTTGTTTGTCTGTACTTCAAAATAATCACAATGAAGCAGGTATCTGAAAGTGATGTGAGCATGAAACATGACGGAAGACAACTGAGTGAGGCAACAGTCAAGAACCCAAGCAAATAACAACATTCCTTGAAGCACTGGAACCCAACAATGGATGGTGTCCACAGTACACAGCGCATGCACATGCATGCTAGTGACTTTCTGCTGTGTTTAACAATATTTTATTGTATGTAAACTAATTTTTTTTTACTCCCCGGAGTTTACCTATAGAAGGTTCCGGAGGTCAACGCCCCCGCGGCTCAGTCTGAGACCAGGCCTCATGGTGGATCATAGTCTGGTCAACCAGGCTGCTACTACCGGCCGCACGCAAACTGACATACGAACCACAGCCCGGTTGGTCAGGTACTGACTTTAGGTGGCTGTCCAGTGCCTTCTTGAAGACAGCCAGGGGTCTATTGGTATCCTCCCTTATGTATGCTGGGAGGCAGTTAAACAGTCTTGGGCCCCGGACACTTATTGTGTTGTCTCTCAGTTTACCCGTGGAGCCCCTGCTTTCCATCGGGGGAATATTGCATCTTCTGCCGAGTCTTTTGCTTTCATAGGGAGTTATTTTCGTGTGCAGGTTTGGTACCAATCCCTCCAGGACCTTCCAAGTCCATATTATTATGTATCTCTCTCGCCTGCTTTCCAGGGAGTACAGATCAAGGATCTTTAACCGTTCCCAGTAATTTAGGTGCCTTATCGTACTTATGTGTGCTGTAAAAGTTCTCTGTACGCTCCCCAGGGCTGCAATGTCGCCAGCCTTGAAGGGAGCCGATAGTGTACAGCAGTATTCCAGCCCAGAGAGAACAAACGATTTGAAGAGCGTCATCATGGGCTTGGCGTCCCTAGTTTTAAAGGTTCTCATTATCCATCCTATCATTTTCCTAGCCGATGAGGTAGAAACATTGTTGTGGTCTTTGAAGGCGAGATCATCTAACATTATCACTCCCAGGTCCTTCAGATTTCTTTTTTGCTCTATTGTATGGTTAGAATTTGTGGTATACCCTGATACATTTTTAATTTCCTCAAGTTTTCCATATCTGAGCAGTTGAAATTTCTCCTCGTTGAACCTCATATTGTTTTGAGTGACCCATTTGAAGTTTTGGTTGATGTCCGCTTGGAGTCTTGCAGTGTCTTCGATGGAGCTCACTGCCATGGCAATCCGGGTGTCATCCGCAAAGGAAGACACGGAGCTATGGCTTACATCTCTGTCTATGTCCGAAATGAGGATGAGGAACAGAATGGGAGCGAGTACTGTGCCTTGTGGAACAGTTTTTTTCCGTGGCTGCCTGGGACTTTACTCTGTTTACTACTACTCTTTGTGTTCTATTTGTCAGGAAGTTATAGATCCATCTACCAACTTTTCCTGTTATTCCTTTATCACGTATTTTGTGTGCTATTACACCATGGTCACACTTGTCGAAGGCTTTTGCAAAGTCTGTGCATACTACATCTGTATTTTTTTTATCCTCAACAGCGTTCCAGGACCTTGTCATAGTGGTCCAGGAGCTGGGACAGGCAGGAGCGACCTGCTCTAAACCCATGTTGCCCTGGGTTGTGTAATTGATGGGTATCTAGGTGGTTGGCGATCTTGCTTCTCAGAACCTTCTCAAAGATTTTAATGATGTGGGATGTTAGTTTATCGGTCTGTAGTTCTTTGCAATTGCTTTACTGACACCTTTGTGGAGTGGGGCTATGTCTGTTGTTTTTAGTGTGTGTGGGATGACCCCTGTGTCCATGCTCCCTCTCCATAGAATGCTGAAAGCACGCGATAAGGTCTTCTTGCAGTTCTTGATGAACACGGAGTTCCACGAGTCTGGGCATGGGGCAGAGTGCATGGGCATGTTATTTATTGCCTTTTCAAAGTCTTGTGGAGTTAGGATAATATCCGAGATTTTTGAGATGACCAAATTTTGGGTTTCGTTCATAAAGAATTCATTTAGATTGTCGACCCTTAGTCTAGGCAGCGGTTCGCTGAACACTGAGTCGTACTGGGACTTGAATATCTCACTCATTTCTTGGCTGTCATCTGCGTATGTCCCATCCTGCCTGAGCAGGGGTTCAATAATGGATGTTCTTTTTCCCTTAGATTTGGCATAAGAGAAGAAGTATTTTTTTTCAATCAAATTTGTCTGCTTAATGTTACGACACCCCAACGGGAAGCCATTGCCGGGTCACCGCATAATGATGATAATAATATTTTTTTTTATTTCTACAAGTACATGATTCTGTACATGTCATCAGTTACATATTATACAGAAAGTCCTTGGTTATGCAGATCATCTCGGGCAACTTAGGTTAATCTTGTCCCCCAAGATGCAACCCACACCAGCCGGCTAACACTTGCTGCTAGGTGAACAGGGACAGCAGGTGTAAGGAAACATGCCCAATGTTTCCACCCGTACTGGGGATCGAACCATGGACACTCAGTATATCAGGTGAGTGCGCTACTAACCGAGCTACGGGACAAGACCCGGGCCGGGACTATGCTGGTGAAACAAACAGGAAGCACTGAAAAGCACACGTTACCCAACAAACCACACTTTAAATTTTCAAGGTTTAGCAAATGCAATAAAGTGGCATTTTACCAACTTTGCCCAGTAAGAAAAGTGACGTCTCAGCCAGCAAGAAGAAAAAGCTGGACCCGCTGAAAATCAGCAATGAGACCAATTCCGGAGCTCGATCGCTAGCTCACTTACCTCACACAATGTGGTCCTGGGATCGATCCCCTGTACGGGTGGAAACAAAAGGACATGTTTCTTTAAGACACTTGCTGTCCAGTGCTCACCCATCAGTAAAATTGGTATCTGGGTATTAGTCGACTGGTGTGGGTCGCATCCTGGGACAAAAGTGATATAAGATGCCCGAAATGCTCTGTATAACAAAGGACTTTCTAAATAGTAGTATGTTACTGATGTCAGCTAGACTTGTATACCTTGTACATGTACTTGTATACCTTGTACATGTATTTGTATACCTTGTCCATGTACTTGTATACCTTGTACATGTACTTGTATACCTTGTCCATGTACTTGTATACCTTGTCCATGTACTTGTATACCTTGTCCATGTACTTGTATACCTTGTACATGTACTTGTATACCTTGTCCATGTACTTGTATACCTTGTCCATGTACTTGTATACCTTGTCCATGTACTTGTATACCTTGTCCATGTACTTGGATACCTTGTCCATGTACTTGTATACCTTGTCCATGTACTTGTATACCTTGTCCATGTACTTGTATACCTTGTACATGTACTTGTATACCTTGTACATGTACTTGTATACCTTGTACATGTACTTGTATACCTTGTCCATGTACTTGTATACCTTGTACATGTACTTGTATACCTTGTCCATGTACTTGTATACCTTGTCCATGTACTTGTATACCTTGTACATGTACTTGTATACCTTGTCCATGTACTTGTATACCTTGTACATGTACTTGTATACCTTGTCCATGTACTTGTATACCTTGTACATGTATTTGTATACCTTGTCCATGTACTTGTATACCTTGTACATGTACTTGTATACCTTGTCCATGTACTTGTATACCTTGTACATGTACTTGTATACCTTGTACATGTACTTGTATACCTTGTCCATGTACTTGTATACCTTGTCCATGTACTTGTATACCTTGTCCATGTACTTGTATACCTTGTACATGTACTTGTATACCTTGTACATGTACTTGTATACCTTGTCCATGTACTTGTATACCTTGTACATGTACTTGTATACCTTGTACATGTACTTGTATACCTTGTACATGTACTTGTATACCTTGTCCATGTACTTGTATACCTTGTACATGTACTTGTATACCTTGTCCATGTACTTGTATACCTTGTCCATGTTTACCTGGAGTTTACCTGGAGAGAGTTTCGGGGGTCAATCCCCCCGCGGCCCGGTCTGTGACCAGGCCTCCTGGTGGATCAGCGCCTGATCAACCAGGCTGTTGCTGCTGGCTGCACGCAAACCAACGTACGAGCCACAGCCCGGCTGATCAGGAACTGACTTTAGGTGCTTGTCCAGTGCCAGCTTGAAGACTGCCAGGGGTCTGTTGGTAATCCCCCTTATGTGTGCTGGGAGGCAGTTGAACAGTCTCGGGCCCCTGACACTTATTGTATGGTCTCTTAACGTGCTAGTGACACCCCTGCTTTTCATTGGGGGGATGGTGCATCGTCTGCCAAGTCTTTTGCTTTCGTAGTGAGTGATTTTCGTGTGCAAGTTCGGTACTAGTCCCTCTAGGATTTTCCAGGTGTATATAATCATGTATCTCTCCCTCCTGCGTTCCAGGGAATACAGGTTTAGAAACCTCAAGCGCTCCCAGTAATTGAGGTGTTTTATCTCCGTTATGCGCGCCGTGAAAGTTCTCTGTACATTTTCTAGGTCGGCAATTTCACCTGCCTTGAAAGGTGCTGTTAGAGTGCAGCAATATTCCAGCCTAGATAGAACAAGTGACCTGAAGAGTGTCATCATGGGCTTGGCCTCCCTAGTTTTGAAGGTTCTCATTATCCATCCTGTCATTTTTCTAGCAGATGCGATTGATACAATGTTATGGTCCTTGAAGGTGAGATCCTCCGACATAATCACTCCCAGGTCTTTGACGTTGGTGTTTCGCTCTATTTTGTGGCCAGAATTTGTTTTGTACTCTGATGAAGATTTAATTTCCTCATGTTTACCATATCTGAGTAATTGAAATTTCTCATCGTTGAACTTCATATTGTTTTCTGCAGCCCACTGAAAGATTTGGTTGATGTCCGCCTGGAGCCTTGCAGTGTCTGCAATGGAAAACACTGTCATGCAGATTCGGGTGTCATCTGCAAAGGAAGACACGGTGCTGTGGCTGACATCCTTGTCTATGTCGGATATGAGGATGAGGAACAAGATGGGAGCTAGTACTGTGCCTTGTGGAACAGAGCTTTTCACCGTAGCTGCCTCGGACTTTACTCTGTTGACGACTACTCTCTGTGTTCTGTTAGTGAGGAAATTATAGATCCATCGACCGACTTTTCCTGTTATTCCTTTAGCGCGCATTTTGTGCGCTATTACGCCATGGTCACACTTGTCGAAGGCTTTTGCAAAGTCTGTATATATTACATCTGCATTCTTTTTGTCTTCTAGTGCATTTAGGACCTTGTCGTAGTGATCCAGTAGTTGAGACAGACAGGAGCGACCTGTTCTAAACCCATGTTGCCCTGGGTTGTGTAACTGATGGGTTTCTAGATGGGTGGTGATCTTGCTTCTTAGGACCCTTTCAAAGATTTTTATGATATGGGATGTTAGTGCTATTGGTCTGTAGTTCTTTGCTGTTGCTTTACTGCCCCCTTTGTGGAGTGGGGCTATGTCTGTTGTTTTTAGTAACTGAGGGACGACCCCCGTGTCCATGCTCCCTCTCCATAGGATGGAAAAGGCTCGTGATAGGGGCTTCTTGCAGTTCTTGATGAACACAGAGTTCCATGAGTCTGGCCCTGGGGCAGAGTGCATGGGCATGTCATTTATCGCCTGTTCGAAGTCATTTGGCGTCAGGATAACATCGGATAGGCTTGTGTTAATCAAATTTTGTGGCTCTCTCATAAAAAATTCATTTTGATCTTCGACTCTCAGTCTGGTTAGCGGCTTGCTAAAAACTGAGTCATATTGGGACTTGAGTAGCTCACTCATTTCCTTGCTGTCATCTGTGTAGGACCCATCTTGTTTAAGTAGGGGCCCAATACTGGGCGTTGTTCTCGATTTTGATTTGGCATAGGAGAAGAAATACTTTGGGTTTCTTTCGATTTCATTTATAGCTTTTAGTTCTTCCCACGATTCCTGACTCCTAAAGGATTCTTTTAGCTTAAGTTCGATGCTTGCTATTTCTCTGACCAGTGTCTCCCTGCGCATTTCAGATATATTGACCTCTTTTAGCCGCTCTGTTATTCTTTTCCGTCGCCTGTAAAGGGAGCGCCTGTCTCTTTCTATTTTACATCTACTCCTCCTTTTTCTTAGAGGAATAAGCCTTGTGCATACATCGAGTGCCACCGAGTTAATCTGTTCTAGGCATAAGTTTGGGTCTGTGTTGCTTAGTATATCTTCCCAGCTTATATCGGTTAGGACTTGGTTTACTTGGTCCCACTTTATGTTTTTGTTATTGAAGTTGAATTTGGTGAATGCTCCCTCGTGACTAGTCTCATTTTGTCGGTCTGGGGCTCCTCGCATACATGTCTGAACCTCAATTATGTTGTGATCTGAGTATATTGTTTTTGATATGGTGACATTTCTTATCAGATCATCATTGTTAGTGAATATGAGGTCTAGTGTATTCTCCAGTCTAGTAGGCTCTATTATTTGCTGGTTTAAATTGAATTTTGTGCAGAGATTTAAAAGCTCGTGTGAGTGTGAGTTTTCATCAGAGCTGCCTCCTGGTGTTATTACTGCAACAATATTATTTGCTATATTCCTCCATTTTAGGTGCCTTAAGTTGAAATCCCCCAGGAGCAAGATGTTGGGTGCAGGAGCTGGAAGATTTTCCAGACAGTGGTCAATTTTTAACAGCTGTTCCTGGAATTGCTGGGATGTTGCATCCGGAGGCTTGTAGACTACCACAATGACTAGGTTTTGGTTCTCGACCTTTACTGCTAAAACTTCCACTACATCATTTGAGGCATTTAGCAGTTCTGTGCAAACAAGTGACTCTGCAATGTACAGGCCAACCCCCCCCCCCCCCTTTTGCCTGTTCACTCTGTCACATCTGTATAGGCTGTAACCTGGGATCCATATTTCATTGTCCAAGTGATCCTTTATGTGGGTCTCAGTGAAAGCCGCGAACATTGCCTTTGCCTCTGCAAGCAGTCCACGGATGAAAGGTATTTTGTTGTTTGTTGCTGGCTTTAGACCCTGTATATTTGCAAAGAAGAATGTTATCGGACTGGTGGTATTGTTGGTACTGGGGGGGGATTTTTTTTCCGGCATTAGTATCTGTATCTGTTGGTTTGGAGTGGAGGCCATCGACTGTGGTTCCACTCCAGGAATGACTGGATTTGGTGTACGATTTCTGCCATTTCCTGCCAGTTTTTTTTTTCCTTCCTGGCACTAAAAAACCTCTCCCTCTTGAGTGGCTGTGGCTACCCAGGTTTTCCCATGGCCTGGATGTTTTGTATCTTTTTGTCCCCTTTAGATGGTATGCCTGGCAATTTAAGTTATAGCACAGTCTTTCCTGTACTGAAGAGGTACACATTTCAGGGTGAAAAAGCTTACAGGAAGGGAGTTTGCATTTTCCTGTTGTCATATGGGCATGGCATTTTCTAGGGTGGTCATAGTTGCACGTCCCATCTGTTTTTCCAGATTTCCCATGCCAGCAGATACCAAGTGCATAGTATGTGCACAGGCTTGGTTTCCGCTTGCCTTGGGTTTCTGTGACTGTATTCCCTGTTGGTGCATGTTTCCCTGTCTTACTTCTATCCTCCCTAGCACCAACAATGGAGCTCCCACCAGTTGTTTTTGGTAATTTATCCTCACTATTGCTATTGGAGTCCTCTTGTTTGCTATTTCCTGCGGTATTTCTAGTTTGCAATATTGGTTTTATCTTATCTTTGACTACACTTGTTTCCCTACTATGGCTCCTGTCCCCTGTGAGGTCATTTATATGTATTCCTTCCTGCGTATAATTCCCGACTACCTGGACAAAATCTCCAGCTTCACCATTACTGTCTCCCAGGACAGTATCTCCAGCTTCACCATTTCTGTCTCCCAGGACAGCACTTGTATACCTTGTACATGTACTTGTATACCTTGTCCATGTACTTGTATACCTTGTACATGTACTTGTATACCTTGTCCATGTACTTGTATACCTTGTACATGTACTTGTATACCTTGTACATGTACTTGTATACCTTGTCCATGTAATTGTATACCTTGTCCATGTACTTGTATACCTTGTCCATGTACTTGTATACCTTGTACATGTACTTGTATACCTTGTACATGTAATTGTATACCTTGTCCATGTACTTGTATACCTTGTACATGTACTTGTATACCTTGTACATGTACTTGTATACCTTGTACATGTACTTGTATACCTTGTCCATGTACTTGTATACCTTGTACATGTACTTGTATACCTTGTCCATGTACTTGTATACCTTGTCCATGTACTTGTATACCTTGTACATATACTTGTATACCTTGTCCATGTACTTGTATACCTTGTACATGTACTTGTATACCTTGTCCATGTACTTGTATACCTTGTACATGTATTTGTATACCTTGTCCATGTACTTGTATACCTTGTACATGTACTTGTATACCTTGTCCATGTACTTGTATACCTTGTACATGTACTTGTATACCTTGTACATGTACTTGTATACCTTGTCCATGTACTTGTATACCTTGTCCATGTACTTGTATACCTTGTCCATGTACTTGTATACCTTGTCCATGTATTTGTATACCTTGTACATGTACTTGTATACCTTGTACATGTACTTGTATACCTTGTCCATGTACTTGTATACCTTGTACATGTACTTGTAGAAATAAAGATTATTATTATTAAATGCGGTAACCGACGTCATTGCTCCAATACTGAACAATAAAAGCCGAACACAACAGCCAAAAAATGGCGGTTGTCCGATTTAGACATAATCAAGAGCAAGTAAGATTTAGACGTAATCAAGATGAGTGGCCATCAACACATGCTAAGACTATATATATATATATATATATATATATATATATATATATATATATATATATATATATATATATATATATATATATATATATATATATATATATATATATATATATATATATTATATATATATTATATATATATTATATATATATTATATATATATATATATATATATATATATATATATATATATATATATATATATATATATATATATATATATATATATATGCAATAAGATCACAGTAAACAGGTGATTTCAGAATATGCAAAACAACCACTCTGAAAGAATAGAGAAATTCCAAGCGCTTTCGTGACTACTCACATTATCAAGGAACTATGAAAGTAAAGCATCCAAGGAAGGTATATAAGGGGTCTGGCCAACACCTCACTATCAGATCCCACAACAGTTAAACACCTGACGCGCGCCGGCCCAACTGGACAGGTCCTTCGCACAACCCACCAACAAACTATTCTACCCAAGAAATAAGAAATTTTTAAAAATTATTATTTGTCCAGTGTATTATTAAATTCTTCCCAAATTCTATTAATTATAAATGGATCTAATTTATAAAAAACCAAAGGAAATATTCATATTATTGTCAAAACTGCTTTTTATGAAACAAGATTCAATTATATTCCTGTCGACCATGGACTTGCTTGATACTACTTTCTCAACTTTTTGAAAATCAATAGGATGGTTAAAATCTCTTACATGAATAAATAGAGCATTGGAATCTTGTCCAGTTCTAATGCTATATTTATGTTGTTTTAATCTTAGTTCGAGATTTTTACCAGTTTGACCGTAATAAACTTTAGTCCCTAAATCTTTAAGACTTTAAACTTTTATTAATTTCCCAAAAGGAGGAACCACCTTGTTAATAAAAATAGTTGAATAATTTATGAATTATTCGACAAAGTAAAGTAAAGAAGCAACAAATGTGCAATTCAAGTGACCTTTTTATTGTGGCAACGTTTCCTTCTTTCCGGAGGTACAGCCATTTTTAAAACAATACATGTTTTTGGGGATGTTATGTTCGCAGTTGTTGGAGGTCTTATTGCGAGACCCCCTTGAATGGGTCGGGAGAAAAGGTTTCTACAATGATGGTATGCGCTCAGAAGCAACCCTTTTTCTCAAGGTGTTTATAAGCACCTTCCGCCCTAACAAACCAACGAAGGGGGAGTATGTCGTTATAAAGGGAAAATTGTCCTTGTTTAAAACCCCATGGGGGACCTTGTGGGGCAGAGTACCAGTTTGGAGGGTTTTACTCCTGTTGCCAGGAGGCTCGGGGTACGCCTCAGAAGGGGTGTGGTTAAGGGGCCCCAAGGGGATAGTTCTTATCCTCCGTTTTTTCACCATAACCCCTTGCGCTGGAAAGAAAGAAGCCGGATGGAAAGAGCGGGTACATGCGCTCGAAGCAATCATATAGGTTCCCCTGACGCTGCTCCCGGTCCATGCTTGAGTTGGGGGGTATCACCTAAAGGCCTTTTATAAGTTTCCAATGGTGGAGCCACCCCCAGTTCTTCCCGTCGTATTATTGGGGCGTGAAATCCAACATTGGAGATTTTCTGGCCTGGGATCTTGGCCTTTTCCATGCCAAGCTGGCTGGGGATCCAGTCAAATCTCTGTTCGTTCTAAGGCTTCCATCTCAGGTAGATCAAGCATTAGGTGAACATTTTTTTAATAGAGAGAAGATTGGAATTAATAAATTTATAATATATTTAATTAAATTTAATCGCACCAGTCAAACTTTTAAGGATCACAAAAATTTCAGTCCCACCGTATGCGGCATATTTAGGTAACAGCCAGGCTGCTGCCTCTTTCCTTTCCATCAAGCAAGAAGTGAAAAACTTGACCCTCTGATCCATCTTTTTCTTTTTTAAAGCATGATTTTTAAAGGTCTTTTTTAAACCAAATGGGTTGCCTTTTCATGATGCAAACACCCGGATCTGGGAAAATGGTAAAACCCCGAAAACAAGGCGTACAAACCTTTCAAAAGTTTAGGAAACAGTCCAGCTTTTCCAACGCAACACAAAAAGTAAACAATCCTTATTATAGTTCCGTGAGATTAATCTTGTGCACTTTTTAAAACCCTCTCCTGGTTGGGGATTTTTTCCCCGAGATGTTCAGCATTTGCAGCGTTTTGTTCCCTGATAGGAAGGAAGCTTTTGCCTCAAACAGTACATACAAAGCTTCAAAAAATCACATAGTTCCATTTGTGATTTTGACGATCCACTTTGCCTTTTGGGGGGAAAAGTTAGCAAGCTTGCAGGAGTCAGAGCGGGGATAGGGAAGAAAGCCAAATGCATCTGCCCTTGTTTGCAAGGTTCCTCCGGGGCATAATTAAGGCTAGCAAGGACACCCCCGCCGAAATACCAGGCTGTTTCTGAAATCACATATCTTATGAATAATTCCCAAGAATAGGGCCTACCACTCAGGTTCTTTTTATTTTTTCCTATCTTAACTTTTTTCAAAGGATTTCCTTTGAACATATGCTAAGAATTTTCCCAAATCTTTAGATTATTTAAGATTGCGTAATTAAAAAAGGTTTTAGAGCTCTTTGAGCCCTTTGAAATAAAATTTCCTTTCCATTACAAGGAAAAATCAATCTAGCATTAGTGAGAGTTAATACCAAATTATTTTAATATAATAAAATATAGTTAAAAAATATAATGAATAAATATTATATAAAACAATTTTTTAGTCAAGAAATCTTTCCCAAAATGGAAGATTAAAAATATTTTTAAAAGATAATTCATGGGCCCAAAAAGTATACTGAAGTATAATAAATTTACGACATGGAACCTGACCAAATCTTTCCCTTTACTTCTCATGACCGGGAGCATAAGTGAAGAAACTCAGCCTTAAATCCTCCTTTTTTTTACCTTTTTAAATATGGGTTTCCCATTTTTCATTGGGCTTTTTGCATACTCAAAATTTGTTGTTTTCACGGGGGTCACACTGGTAACAGGTTATTTTTAAACTAAGAATAATTGCGCCCAGTAAATAAGCCCTTTTTTAACAAACCAAACTCCAGGTGTTCCCTGATTCAGTAATCCCAAATATTATTGTATAAACAACAAATCCTTAAATTTTACCCCATCAGAAAACCCGTAGCAGCCACCTGGCAGTCCCTTGCCTGAAACTCCTAACGTTTGGAGCCCCGTTAACGAAAAAAAATTTTTTATAGAATTTTGTCTGTGTCAGTACAGCCAGATTTTTTCCCATAAGGAAAAATTTGAAGTAGATTAAGGTTTATTTCAGGGCCTCAAATACAATACCCCAAACCACTTACATAAATACACTTAATAATTTTGCCCTCCATTTCGAGGTATCGTTATCGGGGTCCGTATTTTCTGTGAAAATTTTTAATGGGCAGTGTAACTTCAGAGGGTAGACAAATGGGAGAAAAAGGGTATCAGGAATGCATCAGTGCCCTGAATTCTTTATTAAGGCAAGGATTAGCTTTTTTGGGTGGAATAAATAAAGAGACAGGAAAAGTTTCTAAACCATTTTGTAAAATCACAAGCGTATATGAATACAAATTCCAACCTAGAATTGTTGGTTCCCCCCCTTGAAGCTCCTTGATAACCTTTCACCAAAATTTTAAATAGTGGGGGCATTCAAACTCTTTTAATAAAACTGAATAAATTTAAAAAGCGGGGGATATTGTTTAAAGGTTTCTGAAAAAACCAGTTTGGTAAACTGGGGAAATTTGAAATAAGATTTTAATACAGCAGATGCAATGACAAAATCAGTTGGTTATATGAGAGATTCCCCTTTCACAATTTATTTCCAAATCCAGAAGTTGAACTACCCATTTTTAAAGAAATTTTATGATAAATTTTCATATACATTTTTCCCTGTTTTGTTCGGTTAAAGTTCCTTCATTTTAATAAACAATTTGCAATGGAATTTCTTACCTGCTTCACTCAAATTTTCCTAAAGCACTAGACCAAATTACCTGGTTTAAGGCTGGTGTGGACGTCTGGGCAAGTTAAGGATGAAAAATTCAGCCTTATGACCCTCCTTTTTATTTTTGCTACCTCAAAGGAAAAACAGAAAGAAATCCTTAAATTTTCACTATTTGTTCTTGTAAACATTTCAGTATTATGAATATAAAAATGTATTCATACAAGAGGGTCTTGGCCCCGTAACATGCTTTGTTATTTTAGGTGGACAATGGGGTATTCTTTACAAGGCCTCATTTAGTAAAAAAAGGGTTTTATACCGGGTCCTATTCACAAATGGGTTCCTGTGTTCGATTGCCCAGTGCCGCTCACACTGAGGTCCGGGTTTGATCCGTTGGTTTGGGAAAAATTAACTGTTTCCTAAGAACCTAAGGTCCTGTTCACCCATCAGTAAAATGGGTACCTGGGGTTAGTGATGGGTGGTCGCATCCTGGACAAAACACCCAAAATTCCCAAATGCTCAAGCATACAGCAGGTAGGCCTGTATACCTTGAAAATGAACTTGTAGAAATAAAATTTTATATTTAATTATAAAAATGGGTCTAAAATAAAAATGAGGGTGGTTGTAACTTAGAAATTATGATGAAGTCACCTTGGGGTTTCAAATTTCACCAATACAATACCCAAAACCCATTCTAAAAAGAAGGTTAAAAATTTAGTGGAGTTTTATGTTGCCCATACACCCCAAATTTTTGACTCAAATTTATCATACTGCTTGAAAACTAGGCTCTAGATTTTAGGCAATATTTTGGTTACCCCTGTTTCCCGTTAGGGATCTTCAAAAAAATGATATTTATATAAAGGAAAAAGGATATCAGTTGGGGGAACTGCACTTCACCGTAAATGGGGGGGAAGAGCTTGGCTCTAGTGGCCACCATTGACAAATGAGCACAGGAAGGAATCTAGTTTATCTGGAGGAAACCGGGGTCAACGCCCTCCCGCTGCAAACCCAGGGTCCTTGAGCCATGCAGGTGCACCCCACCAGCCACTAACACCCAATCCCTTTTACTGTGGAAAAGACAACATGAAAAACACGTCAATTTTTACTGCTGAATCGCCCAGCTCAGTTTAAGAAAGCGTTACACCCGCCACAAGGTAGGGGTAAATGAATAGCAAACCTTTTTATATTTTAAGAAGGCTTGACAAGAGTCTTGGAGCTCGGGAATTTGGGTTTTTCCTGGGAGATTCCGGGGCAAAGGGCCCCCAACGTTTGATACAGGCCCCTCTGGGGGCAACCTGAATACTGTTATAATTTTTGTTTTGCAGAAATTCGGTTCTCAGAAATCTTTCTGTTTGTTTATAACTTAGTTTGCTAATTATGTAAGTGCTATGGTTCTGGCTGTTGGGAAACATGACTCAATAACTTAGGTATTTTTAGAATATGGGGGTGTTTTTGAGTAATCCAGTGGGAGAAAATGTTATGTTAATTTGGGCTTTATGTAATCAGTGTTGAGTAAATGTGTTTTTCAGAAAACCTTTTCGGTATAGTAAACCATCCCAATAACCCAAGTTTTGAGTAACCCATTTTTTTTAGATTCTTCGGCGGTGGGAAATTCCGAACGTTTCCTTAATTCTTGCCTGTTTTTTCCCCTGAAATCATACCTGGGTGTTAGTAACTTGTGGGTTTTTTGCATCTTCTGCAGAAAATTAGGCCCTAATGGGAAAATTTTGGTTTTCCCCGATAACTGCTTTTCTTGGGTTATCTTGTGGTAACTTCCGGGTTAAAAATCCGGCGAAAAAACTTATTTTCTTCTTAAACTTACGTTTTGTTAAAAACATTCGCTATGTAAACTTATTTTTCATAAACAATGTTTTTTTTATAATTCGAGTTTACTCAATTAACTTCGTTTTCTTCATGATAACTATGCTCTACGGTTCCTCGTGTGGTTCCTAATCCCTTAACGGCTGTGGGTTAATTTCGGCGTTTTAAAAATTCGTGTTTTTTTAACCAGTTCTATGTTCCCAGGTTCTGTTTCCGTGGCTTGATACACTGTTCCCTTTTTAAAACTAGGGCGGTTTTTTGAATCCCCCCGGCTGGATAAATTACATGTTTTCCTAAGACAATCTTTCCTGTTTTTTGTTTTAAAATTGGGACTGGGGTTTTAGTCCGACTTGTGGGTTCCTTTTTAAAAACTGATGAATTTGACCGAAATCTTTCGCATATAATTAGGTTTTGAAAATACACCTTCTTTCATAAATTGGTGCTTATATAATACTTTTTTTCGAAATTTTTGTACAGAAAACTTAAGATGCCAAAATATAGTTTTTGGATATTAAAATTTGGTTTTTAAAATTATCGACTTTCTTGTAATAATTGGTTGCATTTCCTATACACAACTGTCAAAAACTTTGCTTTAATAAACGGATTTTTAAAAATTTTATTTTGTAATGTATATTATTGAACATTAGCATCCGTTATTCACTTTCCGGTTCTTATTTTTTAATAAAACTTTTCAGCGTATGCGTACCACAAATGAAAATGAAAGGTTTCCCAATGAGATTTTTTGCCCACGTGCTTGTGTGTTTTTCAGTCAAAAATTTGCCTGGATGTGTCATTCCCTAAGGGGGTGAACGGATTGGTGTTAAAATTGAACAAGTGGCCCTTCCGATTTGGGGCGGTGAAGAACCTGGGGGCTGTTTAAAATGGGGGTCCCCCAAACACCCGAGGGCCCGAGGAACCTGGCCACCCAGGACAGTAGGACACACCTGGGAACCCAAATAAGCGTATAATGTTTGGGGGGAATGACGGTTTTAGTAAGGCACCAATGGACAAACACATATTGGGTCCTTCTGCCTCCAACTTTAACGGCCAAAAACCCTATAGAACTCAAACATCTTCCTATGCTTGATGGGCTGCACAATGGGTGGAGCGTAAAGGCCCCAGCCAAAAAATGAAAAATTTTATTTTTTTAAAAAAGGGAAAGCGTTAATTAACCCTCAGGTTTTCAGACCTGGGGAAAGCCAACGTATGATTGGAAAGCAGGAGAAGTTTAATTAAAATCTTCTTTGATTCACAGGTTCTCGACCCCTTCATAAGGAACCTTATAAAGGTTTTTGGCCATGATAATTTTTTAGTGGTTTCTTGCTTGTTAATCCTTTCGGTGTTTCTTTATAACCAATACGCTGTTTTGTTCATATAGAATCTTACTGTTCTTAACTATATTTTTTATTTTCTTGTTAAATAATAATTATGTTTTTTGGGTAGAAATCTTTTTCGGTTTCTTGTTATGTAAATTTAAAAGGTTTCTTGTATGAAAATTTACGGGTTTCTGGGATGATTTAAAATTTTTTTTTTCCATGAAATTACCGTATTCGCATGATAATCTTCATGGTTTCCTTGCTGAGAGCCAAGTAGCGGGCTGATTTTAGTTCATCGCGTGGAGAAATACTTCCATCAAAATGATCTGCTATATTTTTTTATTTTTTATTTTGTCTTTGCAAACACTACATTGAGATTTTATATTTATAATAGCGGGTTGCAATGCAAAGAGAGCCTCTATTATGCCTAGGTATTGCACTAGCCTCGTATGTCCAGAACGGACACCATAATCTATGCTACGGTTGTAACAAGGTTTATAAATGGGTTTAGAAAGACACGTGAGCAAACACTTTAGCATATAATATATTTATTTCTACATGTACAAGGTATACAGACCATAGCTGACATCGATGACATACTTCTATATAGAAAGTCACTTGTTATGCTGAGCATTTCTAGCAAATTAGGTAAATTTTGTCCCGGGATGCGACCCACACCAGTCGACTAACACCCAGGTACCCATTTTTACTGATGGGTGAACATGGACAACAGGTGTAAGGAAACATACATAATGTGTTCTTATGTTTCAATCCTCGCCGGGAATCGAACCCGGACACTCGGTGTGTGAAGCGAGAGCTATGCCACGCCTCGAAAAACATTTCGGTCCTAGGACCTTGACTATTTCAAACATACAGAGGTTAAAAGACACTATATATAGTCGGAGAGTGAGGTATGAGTGACACATGGTGACCTTAGTATGTTAGAAGTGATCAAGGTGTCAGGACCTTAATGTTTTCAAATAAATGTTCTAATGTTTGCTCACGTGTCTTTCTAAACCAATTTGTCGGTATCTATTACCAAGGTTTATACCAAGCTTTATTAATTAAAGGTAAACAACAAGAATCTTGAGTAGACGTGTCAACGAAAGCTAGAACAGGTTGACAGGTTGGCTCGCCAGGACGGGTCCTGACCCGGGTCTTCTCCATGTCAAGGACAGCAAATGCGCAGATCAAACTAACAATGGCAATACTGCAACACAGAAATTCAGAATACCATCTGGATAGATTTTTCATAGACGAAACTCGTAAAATGCAAAACGCAATGCTACTGAAACGTTCTCATTCAGTACAATCACACACAACCAAAACAGGTTCAAATGAGCAAAACCTTGATCAATACAGATATTAAATCACGTAACTTGCAAAATCGTAATAATACAATTGCAGACAAATGACGTAAAAAAAACAGACATAGACACAGTATAATGTGACCCTTTATTGAAGAAGAAAAAGGCACAACACCGTGACTGGAAGAATATACAAATAACCCGTACATAGGAACGGCTTTCTATATATTATTATGCCATTGATGTCAGCTAGGCCTATATACCTTGTAGATGTACTTGTAGAAATATAGTTATTATTATTTTTTTTCAACAAGTCGGCCGTCTCCCACCTAGGCAGGGTAGCCCCAAAAAGAAAATCCCCAAAACGAAAATACTTTCATCATTCAACACTTTCACCTCACTCATACATAATCACTGTTTTTGCAGAGGTGCCCAGATACAACAGCTTAGAAACATATATAAAGATACAATATAAAAAGTGACCTGAAATAATATAACAACTCCCTATAGAATATAATATCAGGGTCCCAATTATATATATATATATATATATATATATATATATATATATATATATATATATATATATATATATATATATATATATATATATATATATATATATATATATATATATATATATATATATATATATATATATATATATATATATATATATATACCGTCCTATTACATATCCCTCCAAACTGCCAATATTCCAAAACCCTCCTTTAGAGTGCTGGCATTGTACTTCCCATTTCCAGGACTCAAGTCCGGCTATATAAAAAATAACCGGTTTCCTTGAATCCCTTCACTAAATATTACCCTCCTCACACTCCAACAGCTCGTCAAATCCCAAAAACCATTCGTCTTCATTCACCCCTAACACGCTCACGCACGCTTGCTGGTAGTCCAAGCCCCTCGCCCACAAAACCTCCTTTACCCCCTCCCTCCAACCTTTTCGAGGACGACCTGCCTTCCTTCCCCTACAGATTTATATGCTCTCCATGTCATTCTACTTTGATCCATTCTCTCTAAATGACCAAACCACTTCAACAACCCCTCTTCAGCCCTCTGACGAATACCTTTATTAACTCCACAACTTCTCCTAATTTCCACACTCCGAATTTTCTGCATAATATTTACACCACACATTGCCCTTAGACAGGACATCTCCACTGCCTCCAACCTCCTCCTCGCTGCAGCATTTACAACCCAAGCTTCAAACCCATGTAAGAGTGTTGGTACTACTATACTTTCATACATTCCCTTCTTTGCCTCTACTGATAACGTTTTTTGTCTCCACATATACCTCAACGCACCACTCACATTCTTTCCCTCATCAATTCTATGGTTAACCTCATCCTTCATAAACCCATCCGCTGACAAGTCAACTCCCAAATATCTGAAAACATTCACTTCTTCCATACTCCTCTCCAATGTGATATCCAATATCTCCTTATCTAAATAATTTGATACCCTCATCACCTTACTCTTATCTATGATTATTATTATTATCTATTATCTATTATTATTATTATTGTTATCTATCAGACTTGAGAAAAGGCCTGCTGTGCAAGCACTGGGCTGGTGCTGCCATCTGTTGGCGGGCACAGGCCGACCTTCATTTCACCCCACATTAGCTCCGCTATTTACGAGTGACTCGGACATGGTTACAACAATGACACAAAAACGAGAACAATGTGAAAATACGACAAAACAGAAGAAATTAAGCAAATGATGCTGGACTAACTATATATATTTATGTAAGCCATTTCGCCAACAACATTGTTCCCCTCAGCATCGTAATGACGACCTGCTCGAGTATCATGGCCTTACTGGGGATGCCTGTCAACCTGTGGATGTACTCTCAGTATTGGCTGCATGAAGGCGAGGACAGCATCGTCGTGCCCTACGTAAAAATCATCACGTCCCTAGCCTTAATAACCATCCCCGTGGTGACGGGAATGGTCATCAGGCACTTTAAGAAGAGAGTCGCCAGCATCATCACCAAGGTGAGGGAGAGTATTTTGAAAGTAAAAGATATATTATTATCAATAATATGGACTAAGGTTTTGCAGATTAGAAATACGTGAAAAGGGGAAGTATACAAGTTGTCAAGGAGGTACAGTGGAACCTCGGCACTCGAACTTAATTAACTGGTTCCAGAAAGCTGTTCGAATGCCGATCTGTTCGAGTACAGGTTAGGTTAGGTAAGGTTCGTCAGGAAACAGGACAAATGTTTCCTGACGCGGGTCTTAGTCAGATGATGACCCGCCTTTGGAGCTTTTGGTCATCTGACCGAGGCCTTCCGCTGGCTTACCGGTCCACCCCTTTAAAAATTATGGTCATTTATAACCTTCCAAAAATAAAAAGGAAGAAAAAAGTGATGTGTGTTCGAGTACAGAACGAATTTTTCCAACCAATTTTATTTTTGGTTGGCTGTTATCACTAACCCTCCTAGGCCCCATGGTGACTTATTTATACAAAAAATATAAAAAAAAAATGCGAAGAAACACGAAATAGTTTACGGCGAAGTTCTGGCAGGTTGTGTTTGTGTGGTCGAGTGCCGAGCAAACGGTCGACTACCGAGCGATTTGTTTACTGAATTTACTGAACAAAGCGTCGGAATACCAAATTGTTCGAGTACTGAGGTTCCACTGTAAATGTAAATCACGACAGTGGTCTAAAACCCAGGTACTTATCTATTATTAGGTGAAGAGAGGCTGCAAATATAAGGAAGCTTATCAGTGCATCTTGCCCCACAGACAAACAATAATAATAATAATAATAATAACCTTTACTAGGTTAATTTTGTCCCTAGAATGCGACCCACGCCAGTCAGCTAACACCCAGGTACATACATGCTGCTAGGTGAACAAGGACAGCAGGTGTCTTAAAGAAACACGACCAATGTTTTCCCCTGACCTCGAGTCCTTTAGATTGCGAGCTACAATTCACTAGTTATTAACTCTTGGCCTCTAAAACCTTCAAGAGTTATTTGTCAAGGATTGAGAGCTACCGCTTCCTTCCTCGATCACACGGTGTTGCCTCCCATCCATACAGCTCTAATGTTACTCCATGAATATAAAACTATCCATATAATAATAATAATAACAATAATAATAATAATACCGATAATAATAATAAGAAAAAATAATAATAAGAGCGATAATAATACTAGGATGTGAGGATATTGTGATATAAGGTGTTCCATTTCAGGTGGCGGGGTTGCTGGGCTGGTTGGGAATCATGGTGTGCAGTATTGTGGGTATGATGCTCTACGGGCGTCTCTTAATAACCGCTTCACCGCTTATCTACGTTGGTGCTGCCATCCTTCCCCTCGCCGGCTTCACTCTCTCATACGTCATCGCCAAACTTACCTGCAGGGTAAGTTCCAACGCTCATCTGCAGGGTAAGTTCCCACGCTCATCTGCAAGGTAAGTTCCCACGCTCATCTGCAGGGTAAGTTCCCACGCTCATCTGCAGGGTAAGTTCCCACGCTCATCTGCAAGGTAAGTTCCCACGCTCATCTGCAGGGTAAGTTCCCACGATCACCTGCAGGGTAAGTTCCCACGCTCATCTGCAGGGTAAGTTCCCACGATCATCTGCAGGGTAAGTTCCCACGATCACCTGCAGGGTAAGTTCCCACGCTCATCTGCAGGGTAAGTTCCCACGATCATCTGCAGGGTAAGTTCCCATGCTCATCTGCAGGGTAAGTTCCCACGCTCATCTGCAGGGTAAGTTCCCATGCTCATCTGCAGGGTAAGTTCCCACACTCATCTGCAAGATAAGTTCCCACGCTCATCTGCAGGGTAAGTTCCCATGCTCATCCGCAGGGTAAGTTCCCACACTCATCTGCAGGGTAAGTTCCCATGCTCATCTGCAGGGTAAGTTCCCATGCTCATCTGCAGGGTAAGTTCCCACGCTCATCTGCAAGGTAAGTTCCCACGCTCATCTGCAGGGTAA
This sequence comes from Cherax quadricarinatus, assembly GCF_038502225.1. NCBI lineage: Eukaryota > Metazoa > Arthropoda > Malacostraca > Decapoda > Parastacidae > Cherax > Cherax quadricarinatus. The sequence continues at coordinate 7,445,182 of NC_091369.1, forward strand.
GTTCCACGCTCATCTGCAAGGTAAGTTCCCATGCTCATCCGCAGGGTAAGTTCCCACGCTCATCTGCAGGGTAAGTTCCCATGCTCATCTGCAGGGTAAGTTCCCACGCTCATCTGCAAGGTAAGTTCCCATGCTCATCTGCACGGTAAGTTCCCATGCTCATCTGCAGGGTAAGTTCCCACGCTCATCTGCAGGGTAAGTTCCACGCTCATCTGCAAGGTAAGTTCCCATGCTCATCTGCAGGGTAAGTTCCCACGCTCATCTGCAAGGTAAGTTCCCATGCTCATCTGCAGGGTAAGTTCCCACGCTCATCTGCAGGGTAAGTTCCCACGCTCATCTGCAGGGTAAGTTCCCACGCTCATCTGCAGGGTAAGTTCCCACGCTCATCTGCAGGGTAAGTTCCCACGCTCATCCGCAGGGTAAGTTCCCACACTCATCTGCAGGGTAAGTTCCCACGCTCATCTGCAGGGTAAGTTCCCACGCTCATCTCCCACGCTCATCTGCAGGGTAAGTTCCCACGCTCATCTGCAGGGTAAGTTCCCACGCTCATCTGCAGGGTAAGTTCCCACACTCATCTGCAGGGTAAGTTCCCATGCTCATCTGCAGGGTAAGTTCCCACTCTCATCTGCACGGTAGGTTCCCACGATCACCTCTGGTAACTGATACATTTCTTCAATGCATCAAGCACGTTTGAAAAATTCTATAGGAATTCACGACCCAGAGTTTACTGGAGCAGCAGCAGCGGGTGAGTGTAATTTCCCTGCAGACTCTTCAAGCAGACCAGCCTCTCCCAGAGTTCACAAACAGTCCCACCGGGGGCAGGCCCAGTGTGGAAAAAATGACTCAGACGTTGCGCGACAATTCCTCATGTTGTGAGGGGCTGTCCTTAATTCCTCCTCGGGAACTCGCCTCGACCCTCAGGTTATTCGAATTGCTCACCGAACATTGGTGTATCTACGGTAGTGCATCAGCAGACCGTTTTCGGGTCTCTGGTCTCATCTGTCATACATCAACAGGAAAGTTATGTTAGACACGATGAGGTCAACGATATCAAACGAAGCCTTGACACTGTCCGTTGCCCATCAGAGACTTTAACCATCCAGTTGATATATATATATATATATATATATATATATATATATATATATATATATATATATATATATATATATATATATATATATATATATATATATTATATATATTATACAGTATATTTATTCCCACAACATCTGTGTCTTCTAAACCATTGTACAAATTTATACTACTGAATGTAAAAAAAAATGTTGAAGGATCAAACCTACAACACACATTTCGTTGAATGGCCCACATTGGTTTAGGACTTTAAATGAAATTAAAATGCCAAAAAAAAGAAAACATCTGCAGATTTTCCTAAATAAATTGTTTGCTCTTACCTCAACAGAGTCACAAAGTGTGCTGCACCATTGGCATTGAGACTGGTTGTCAAAATTTAGGTATCGCCTATAGCATTGTCAGCATATCTTTCCCCGATCCCGTGGTGAGTATACACCACCCTCTCTGTCTTCCCTTAATAATGATAACAATTTTTACTTCTACAAGTATATGATACAACTTATACAGACCATAGCTGACATCAGTGGCACACTATATACAAAACCCGTTGTTATGCTGAGCATTTTGGGCAACTTAGGTTGCGACCCGCACCAGTCGGCTAACATCCAGGTACCTATTTACTGCTAGGTGAATAGGGACAGCAGGTGTCTTAAGGAAACATGCCCCAATGTTTCCACCCGTACCGGGGATCGAACCATGGACCTCAATGTGTGAGGTGAGTGGGCTACCAACAGAGCTAGACTACAATGACTGACTAGACTACACTAGACTGGACTAGACTAGACTCACAAGGGGGTAAGCAGGAAGTGGGGATAAGAAAAGAAAAGATGAAGGCTTGGGTTTGGGAAGGATCTGCCTAGTATGGGCCAGTAGGTCTGCTTCAGTGTTCCTCCTTTCTTATGCAAGAAAATGAGCCGGAGTTAGACCCACCAGCACAGGCCATGTGTGGCATCACCTAAGACGTTCTCCGAAGTTCATGATAGGTCGGGCTCAGGAGAACAAGGTTGGCTGATGCTGTGGCCATCACAACGACAGTGGCCAAGGCCCTTTGCCATGCTGGACAGTGACACGTACATGGCTATGGTGGTGGTAAGCCAAGGATAGACAATGGTATAATACCAAGGTGGTGTTAGCAAAGGAAAAAGGACGTCATTAAAGGTCCACACCTGCAAAGGACATGAAGAGAGGTACAGGGATAAGTGTAGAGAGGAACAAGAGCAGGATTGTAAAGAGCTGGGAAGAGATTTAGAGGACTGTGACGGCGCCTAATAGTGTCATCAAAGAAGTAGTCCAATAGTCGTGCTATATCTTAAATCTGTCAAGCTGTCTATCACTGAGCGTTTTCCAGAGGACGTTCGGTATGCTGGTATGCCAGTCTCGAGATGGAGTGGCTCGCTCGTCGCGAAATCCTGCCACGTCACCTCCAGCACCCAGCGCTAAGTTCGATTTTGGATTCGCTGTAGCATTATCTCGTTAGTCTTGGCAGTCGGTTAGAAAGAGTGGTGTGTATATGATGAAGGGCCTAATATAAGCAGTATTAAGGTGAAGTTCTGTAGAGGTATGTGGCCTTAGAGTTTGGACAGGCAAGTGAGAGCAGTATTTGCCATACCTCTCTTAACGGTGATATGTGTACTCACCTGTTCGTGGATGGAGGGGGCGATTCACAGCTCTTGGCCCCGCCAATGTGTGTTTGTGTGTGTGTGTGAGAGAGAGAGAGAGAGAGCACTCGTAGCTTACAGTCAAGATAAACTCCAAGTTGTGTTTGAGAATGTGCATGGTAGAGGTGTTCGTAAATATAAGTTCGTCTATGGTGGAAATGTATTATTTTAGTCTTGTTAGCGTTTGTTTTGATGCATTCTTGCCAATATACACAACCCTCTCTGCCTCTCTTATCTTCTCTGACGGTATACTCACTAACTTATTGACGCAATGAACGTTTTACCACTTTAAGACATGTCCTGCCTACGTTAAACTTATATTAATATTATGTATACATAATCTCCACCAACACCACAACCAACATAACCTCCACCAACACCACAACCAACATAACCTCCACCAACACCACAACCAACATAACCTCCACCAACACCACAACCTCCACCAACACCACAACCTCCACCAACACCACAACCTCCACCAACACCACAACCTCCACCAACACCACAACCTCCACCAACACCACAACCTCCACCAACACCACAACCTCCACCAACACCACAACCAACATAACCTCCACCAACACCACAACCAACATAACCTCCACCAACACCACAACCAGCATAACCTCCACCAACACCACAACCAACATAACCTCCACCAACACCACAACCAGCATAAACTCCACCAACACCACAACCAACATAACCTCCACCAACACCACAACCAACATAACCTCCACCAACACCACAACCAACATAACCTCCACCAACACCACAACCAGCATAACCTCCACCAACACCACAACCAACATAACCTCCACCAACACCACAACCAACATAACCTCCACCAACACCACAACCAACATAACCTCCACCAACACCACAACCAACATAACCTCCACCAACACCACAACCAACATAACCTCCACCAACACCACAACCAACATAACCTCCACCAACACCACAACCAACATAACCTCCACCAACACCACAACCAACATAACCTCCACCAACACCACAACCAACATAACCTCCACCAACACCACAACCAGCATAACCTCCACCAACACCACAACCAACATAACCTCCACCAACACCACAACCAACATAACCTCCACCAACACCACAACCAACATAACCTCCACCAACACCACAACCAACATAACCTCCACCAACACCACAACCAACATAACCTCCACCAACACCACAACCAACATAACCTCCACCAACACCACAACCAACATAACCTCCACCAACACCACAACCAACATAACCTCCACCAACACCACAACCAACATAACCTCCACCAACACCACAACCAACATAACCTCCACCAACACCACAACCAACATAACCTCCACCATCACCACAACTATTATTACCAACACTACAACAATTAGCACTACCCCTCCTACTACCACCACTGCTCATATCCCCACAGACGCGAGGGCAGATCATCGTCTTCCCTGTGCTCTACTACTTCATCCTCTCTCTGGAGCTGCTGTTGGGCATATTTTTTCTCCATATATATAAGAAAAGATGTTCCTTCCAAGACCAGCCGCAGGTCGATGTCTCCATGACCTACACAGCCAAGACTGAGACGGGAACCGCAGAAGAAAGACAGCCTGCCATAGTCACTGATTAATCAGAGAGAGAGAGAGAGAGAGAGAGAGAGAGAGAGAGAGAGAGAGAGAGAGAGAGAGAGAGAGAGAGAGAGAGAGAGAGAGAGAGAGAGAGAGAGAGAGAGAGAGAGAGAGAGAGAGAGAGAGAGAGAGAGAGAGAGAGAGAGAGAGAGAGAGAGAGACTACCACTCACTACTTTGTGATCGTCAATATGGCTTCAGGAAAGGTTACTCTGCTGCTGATCTGTTGTTAAACCTCTCCACTAAGTGGCACCAGTCACTGGATGAATCCAAAGTCAGCTGTGTGGTAGCACTGGACATTGCTGGCGCTTTCGACCGGGTGTGGCACCAGGGCCTCTTAGCAAAACTTCAAGCACTGGGAATTGCAGGCTCTACGCTATGTCTCCTCAGTGATTACCTTCATGGTAGATCTCTAAGTGTAGTCCTCAATGGAACGGAATCAGCAAGACATCCTATTGGGGCAAGCGTTCCACAAGGAAGTGTGCTGGGTCCACTGTTATGGAATGTCTACTTCAACGACCTTCTTCATCTCATCCCAGAATCACATGCATATGCAGACGACTGTACACTGACATTCACTTATCCAAGAGAAGAAATGCCAGCTGCTCTAAGCTACATCAATCACCAGCTGAGAGCTATATCAGCTTGGGGAAATAGATGGCAAGTAACATTTGCACCTGAGAAAACGCAAATGATGATCGTCTCTAGGCACCATGATGGTAATGCTGGTGCAGTAGTAAGGATGAATGGGAGGATGTTGGCACCTGGAGAAGAAGTTGATATCCTTGGGGTGAAATTTGACTCCAAACTAACCATGAAGAACCATGTTGTAAATCTTGCAAACAAGGCAGCCAGGAAGCTTACAGCACTTCGCCGTATCTCGCATCTGCTTGACAGTAGGGGTTGCAAGATACTGTACGAGGCACAAGTACGCTCACACCTTGAGTATGCTCCACTTTCTTGGTTTGCCTGTCCCCCCTCTCATCTGCGACTGCTTGACAGAGTAGAGAACAGAGCAAGACGTCTCATCTCTCGCCTGGACCCATCCTGGATGGATCTGTCATTTCAGCAGAGCCTTCAACATAGGAGGGATGTGGGTGGCCTTACTGTTATGTACAAGGCCAATATTGTCAAAATACCACACTTGGATCCACTTCGAGGACAGCGCGAAACAAGCTTTTATGCCACAAGACGGGCAGAAAGCAGCAACTTCACTCTGGCTGTACCCTTCTCCAGAACATCACTCCATCTGAGATCATACATACCCAGGATGACTCGAGTATGGAACACATTCGTTCAGCATAATGATGTCAACGAGATAACGTCAGTTGATCAAATGAAAATGCTGGCCCACAGATGGCTCCAACTTCATCCTGTTCCCTACTTGTATGTCTCATAACAATAAAAATGCTTTCAAATGAGCTGATGTAGGTAACAGCTCTTAGCTTGTCAATAAAGTTAGGAATCCTTAACCTGTAAATAGCTTGTCAATAAAGCTAGGGATCCTTAACCTTGTCAAACCATGTGTAAAAAAAAAAAAAAAAAAAAAAAAAAAAAAAAAAAAAAAAAAAAAAAAAAAAAAAAAAAAAGAGAGAGAGAGAGAGAGAGAGAGAGAGAGAGTCTTATGACGATCGATTTGTTGTGATAAGTTTAGGTGAAACAGCTCGTCAGTGTGTCAACACCAATCATAATTCTATGAAATCCTTGCTTGAAACTATAGACAATAAGATAAGATAAGATTTCGCTTGGACTTTTAACCCCGGAGGGTTAGCCACCCAGGATAACCTAAGAAAGTCAGTGCATCATCGAGGGACTGTAACTTATTTCCACTGGGGTCCTCAATCTTGTCCCCCAGGATGCCACCCACACCAGTCGACTAACACCCAGGTATCTATGTATCTATTTGCTGCTAGGTGAACAGGACAACAGGTGTAAGGAAACGTGTCGAAATGTTTCCACATTTCGACATCTCTCTCTCTCCAGGTAAACCGCCGGGAATCGAACTTGGGCCCTCCGCGTGTGAAGCGGGAGCTTTACCAGCCAGGCCACGGGGTAAATAGCCCTGCTATTTAAGCCAAAATCGCAATGTAATAAAATGTACGTGTTAGTAAAAAAGAATGTAAAGATGGGGTGGTAGGGGAAGTAGAATATTTAAACGGCTTCAGGAAGAAATACAAATATTCTTCCTAGAAGCCTTTTTATCCACTTCTCCGAGGCTGTGGCTCCCACAATTTACACCAGATGGTGACAATTACATGATGGAGTTTTCCAACTTCAGATAATGATGGAGTTTTCCAACTTCAGATAATGATGGAGTTTTCCAACTTCAGATAATGATGGAGTTTTCCAACTTCAGATAATGATGGAGTTGTCCAACTTCAGATAATGATGGAGTTTTCCAACTTCAGATAATGATGGAGTTTTCTTACCACTTTACTGTATCATTAATTTTATTAGTAATAAACTTTGTAGACTACAAAGTTATTTTTTCAATTCCCTTATTATAAATCCAATATATTCTTGACACGTATGTAAATGCTAATACTAATAATACTAATAATAATAATAATAATAATAATAATAATAATAATAATAATAATAATAATAATAATAATAATAATAATAATAATAAGAAGAAGAAGAAGAAGAAGAAGAAGAAGAAGAAGAAGAAGAAGAAGAAGAATGATAAAATAATAATAATAATAATAATAAGAAGAAGAAGAAGAAGAAGAAGGATAAGAAGAAGAAGAAGAAGAAGAAGAAGAAGAAGAAGAAGAAGAAGAAGAAGAAGAAGAAGAAGAAGAAGAAGAAGAAGAAGAAGAAGAAGAAGAAGAAGAAGAAGAAGTACAACAACAACAACAACAACAACAACAAGAGCAAGAATTAAAGGTTTACATTTGCGCACTATGATAAGAGTTCGCTGATGTTTCTTCCAAGTGCTGATGTAACGACGTACATGTTGATACATTATAATTTAAGGGAAGCTCTAAGCCCATAAGGGTCATACAGCGCCTGGGGGAGAGGAGACAATCAGATTCACTCCAAGGGGAGGAGAGGTTCAATTTCTCGCATCAAGAGTCCCCCTGAGTGGCATCAAGGAACGTTCCTTGAGGGAACGTTCCTACTACCAGTCATGGAACATGGTTGATCAACTCTCACCACGTCGCACCTTAACTATTGGTCATTAAAGATTATAATTATCATTATTGCGTGGTATACCGAACTCCCATATCAACCTTGATACTTGATTAATAAAAGTAATCACCAGCAATACACAGATAACCAACACATAAGAAAGAGAAGCTAACGACGACGTTTCGGCCCGACTTGGACTATTTAGAAAATCATACTATGTTTTATTATTATTTATTTTTATTATCACACTGGCCGATTCCCACCAAGGCAGGGTGGCCCGAAAAAGAAAAACTTTCACCATCATTCACTCCATCACTGTCTTGCCAGAAGGGTGCTTTACACTACAGTTTTTAAACTGCAACATTAACACCCCTCCTTCAGAGTGCAGACACTGTACTTCCCATCTCCAGGACTCAAGTCCGGCCTGCCGGTTTCCCTGAACCCCTTCATAAATGTTACTTTGCTCACACTCCAACAGCACGTCAAGTATTAAAAACCATTTGTCTCCATTCACTCCTATCAAACACGCTCACGCATGCCTGCTGGAAGTCCAAGCCCCTCGCACACAAAACCTCCTTTACCCCCTCCCTCCAACCTTTCCTAGGCCGACCCCTACCCCGCCTTCCTTCCACTACAGACTGATACACTCTTGAAGTTATTCTGTTTCGCTTCATTCTCTCTACATGTCCGAACCACCTCAACAACCCTTCCTCAGCCCTCTGGACAACAGTTTTGGTAATCCCGCACCTCCTCCTAACTTCCAAACTACGAATTCTCTGCATTATATTCACACCACACATTGCCCTCAGACATGACATCTCCACTGCCTCCAGCCTTCTTCTCGCAGCAACATTCATCACCTATGCTTCACACCCATATAAGAGCGTTGGAAAAACTATACTCTCATACATTCCCCTCTTTGCCTCCAAGGACAAAATTCTTTGTCTCCACAAACTCCTAAGTGCACCGCTCACCCTTTTCCCCTCATCAATTCTATGATTCACCTCATCTTTCATAGACCCATCCGCTGACACGTCCACTCCCAAATATCTGAATACATTCACCTTCTCCATACTCTCTCCCTCCAATCTGATATCCAATCTTTCATCACCTAATCTTTTTGTTATCCTCATAACCTTACTCTTTCCTGTATTCACTTTTAATTTTCTTCTTTTGCACACCCTACCAAATTCATCCACCAATCTCTGCAACTTCTCTTCAGAATCCCCCAAGAGCACAGTGTCATCAGCAAAGAGCAACTGTGACAACTCCCACTTTATGTGTGATTCTTTATCTTTTAACTCCACGCCTCTTGCCAAGACCCTCGCATTTACTTCTCTTACAACCCCATCTATAAATATGTTAAACAACCACGGTGACATCACACATCCTTGTCTAAGGCCTACTTTTACTGGGAAATAATTTCCCTCTTTCCTACATACTCTAACTTGAGCCTCACTATCCTCGTAAAAACTCTTCACTGCTTTCAGTAACCTACCTCCTACACCATACACCTGCAACATCTGCCACATTGCCCCCCTATCCACCCTGTCATACGCCTTTTCCAAATCCATAAATGCCACAAAGACCTCTTTAGCCTTATCTAAATACTGTTCACTTATATGTTTCACTGTAAACACCTGGTCCACACACCCCCTACCTTTCCTAAAGCCTCCTTGTTCATCTGCTATCCTATTCTCCGTCTTACTCTTAATTCTTTCAATAATAACTCTACCATACACTTTACCAGGTATACTCAACAGACTTATCCCCCTATAATTTTTGCACTCTCTTCTGTCCCCTTTGCCTTTATACAAAGGAACTATGCATGCTCTCTGCCAATCCCTAGGTACCTTACCCTCTTCCATACATTTATTAAATAATTGCACCAACCACACCAAAACTATATCCCCACCTGCTTTTAACATTTCTATCTTTATCCCATCAATCCCGGCTGCCTTACCCCCTTTCATTTTACCTACTGCCTCACGAACTTCCCCCACACTCACAACTGGCTTTTCCTCACTCCTACAAGATGTTATTCCTCCTTGCCCTATACACGAAATCACAGCTTCCCTATCTTCATCAACATTTAACAATTCCTCAAAATATTCCCTCCATCTTCCCAATACCTCTAACTCTCCATTTAATAACTCTCCTCTCCTATTTTTAACTGACAAATCCATTTGTTCTCTAGGCTTCCTTAACTTGTTAATCTCACTCCAAAACTTTTTCTTATTTTCAACAAAATTTGTTGATAACATCTCACCCACTCTCTCATTTCCTCTCTTTTTACATTGCTTCGTCACTCTCTTAACCTCTCTCTTTTTCTCCATATACTCTTCCCTCCTTGCATCACTTCTACTTTGTAAAAACTTCTCATATGCCAACTTTTTCTCCCTTACTACTCTCTTTACATCATCATTCCACCAATCGCTCCTCTTCCCTCCCGCACCCACTTTCCTGTAACCACAAACTTCTGCTGAACACTCTAACATTACATTTTTAAACCTACCCCATACCTCTTCGACCCCATTGCCTATGCTCTCATTAGCCCATCTATCCTCCAATAGCTGTTTATATCTTACCCTAACTGCCTCCTCTTTTAGTTTATAAACATTCACCTCTCTCTTCCCTGATGCTTCTATTCTCCTTGTATCCCATCTACCTTTTACTCTCAGTGTAGCTACAACTAGAAAGTGATCTGATATATCTGTGGCCCCTCTATAAACATGTACATCCTGAAGTCTACTCAACAGTCTTTTATCTACCAATACATAATCCAACAAACTACTGTCATTTCGCCCTACATCATATCTTGTATACTTATTTATCGTCTTTTTCTTAAAATATGTATTACCTATAACTAAACCCCTTTCTATACAAAGTTCAATCAAAGGGCTCCCATTATCATTTACACCTGGCACCCCAAACTTACCTACCACACCCTCTCTAAAAGTTTCTCCTACTTTAGCATTCAGGTCTCCTACCACAATTACTCTCTCACTTGGTTCAAAGGCTCCTATACATTCACTTAACATCTCCCAAAATCTCTCTCTCTCCTCTGCATTCCTCTCTTCTCCAGGTGCATACACGCTTATTATGACCCACTTTTCGCAGTCAACCTTTACTTTAATCCACATAATTCTTGAATTTACACATTCATATTCTCTTTTCTCCTTCCATACTGATCTTTCAACATTACTGCTACCCCTTCATTTGCTCTAACTCTCTCAGATACTCCAGATTTAATCTCATTTATTTCCCCCCACCGAAACTCCCTTCAGCTTTGTTTCGCTTAGGGCCAGGACATCAAACTTCTTTTCATTCATAACATCAGCAATCATCTGTTTCTTGTCATCCGCACTACATCCACGCACATTCAAGCATCCCAGTTTTATAAAGTTTTTCTTCTTCTCTTTTTTAGTAAATGTCTACAGGAGAAGGGGTTACTAGCCCATTGCTCCCGGCATTTTAGTCGCCTCATACGACACGCATGGCTTACGGAGGAAAGATTCTTTTCCACTTCCCCATGAACAATAGAAGAAGTAAAGAAGAACAAGAGCTATTTAGAAAAAGGAGAAAAACCTAGATGTATGTATATATATATATATACGCATGTGCGTGTCTGTGAAGTGTGACCAAAGTGTAAGTTGGAGTAGCAAGATATCACTGTTATCTAGCGTGTTTATGAGACAGAAAAAGAAACCAGCAATCCTATCATCATGCAAAACAGTTACAGGTTTCTGTTTCACAGTCATCTGGCAGGACGGTAGTACTTCCCTGGGTGGTTGCTGTCTACCTACCTACTACTATGTGACTTTGTAAATGGTCCAAGTCGGACCGAAACGTCGTGGTAAGCTCCTTTTTTCCTATGTGCGGGTTATTTATGTATTGTTCCAGTCACGGTATTGTGCATTTGTTCTTGATCAACGGTAGATTGGTCAAATATCTGCCCCTGATCAGCGGACGGAGGTACGAGCCTCCAAGATCTAAATGACCCCTATCATTAGGCACTTTCACTCTAAATCAAGTGTTTTTTTTTCTACCCAAAATATGTTAATTTGAGTGATAAAAATTAAAATTTCTCGGAAAAACCTAAAAAAAAAAAAAAAAAAAAAAAAAAAAAAGAGGGTTGAGAACTCTGTAAATGTAAGACCGGAGAAAAGTCGTAATTTTTTTTTTTTTTTAGATTCATGGGCAGCCATTGACTGTGGGTTGGTTGATGCTTATGAAGGACTCCTGATCCAAGGAACTAGAGTTACCCTACCCATCCTCAAATCAAACTTGATACCTCTCCTCCAGGCGCTGTAATGACCGTTGTGCGTTCCGTACTTTTCCTTGTCTTCAATAATAATCTCAAATTAATGTGCAAACATATACAATAATTTACAAGTCCACTGTCTACACAATAATTCGGGCGATAATATATATATATATATATATATATATATATATATATATATATATATATATATATATAAATAGGTTAACATTTACAGGATGTTATCTCACAAATAAAGAAAATATTTTTTATTTCAAAATTACGAATGTAGATACAAGGTGTATAAGATAAGATATGGATGTTCAGACCAGATGAGGCTTCTCTTACTCTTAAATTACACAATAGTGTGAGGCACACTGTAACAAATTCAGCGTAATAACCGTGCAACTAGTAACATGGTGAAGCTTGTGAATTTGATCTAGAAGTGTTTAACTCACAGTTAGTGTCGGAGGAGAGTGTCCATTACGCTCACAAGCTTAGCGTAATAACAATGAATCAAGTAATATGGTGAACTTGTTAGTGGTGAGACACTCTAGAAGGCTGACCAGATAACTCTGATAGGTAGGTATTAGGTTTGTCAGGGAACAAGACAAGTGCTTGTTGACGCGGGTCTTAGTCATATGATGACCCACAGCTGGAGCTTTTGGTCATATGACCGAGGCTTTCTGCTGGCTTACCGGTCCACCCCTTTAAAAATTATGATTATGATTATAACCATTTTTATGTTGCTATAATTACAGTGAAACAAGCAACATGGTGAACTTGTCAGTGGCGAGACACTAGAAGTCTGACCTAATAACAGTGTCAAATAACATGATAACGTTGTGTGGTGACCTAGATACGTTAGCTCACAGTTAGTATGAGAAAATTTGCAGGGTGAGGAGCCATGAGGAGTGTAGCTATGGAATACTGGAAGACGGGAGGAAGTGTGCAAGTGTAGGTAACTTATAAGACACCAGGAACACCATCGTCAACTTCCAGCAAGGTGAGAGAGAGAGAAATAATCACCTATTTGTGGTTGTAGGGATTGATTTTCAGCTCCTGGCCCTGCCTCTTAAATTGTCACTCCTCAAATTCACTCCCGCTTTACAGCGCTTTGCTTTAAAGTGTTTCGCTAATGCAGCGGTTTTCAATTATATCCATTCTTTATTTATTCAGATTTCCTCTAATAAAGATATTTACTACTTACTATAAGCTAAGGACGAAAATATTTTAAGGTAAGTAATGTGTGTACTGTACATGTATTCTTTAGGCTCATTTAATAAATGATTGTGTAAACATGTTATCAGGGTTTTATATGCATTTCAAAGTGAAAAAGTGAGAGAGAATGTTTCACTTTACAGCGGTAGCCCAGAACCTTACGTGCTGTATAAGCGGGGCCTTCCTGTATGTGAAGTTTGTATTTCCAGGGTTTTGTTGAACATTGTATAGTAAATAGTAGGTTACAGCACACGAGCATCTTTCTTATATATGAATGGTGATATAAAGGCCTTGTTTACTAAAGAATTAGCGGAGGGATGGGTGTAGAGTTTAGGTAAGTACCAGCGAGGAACGCTCTAACTTGTATATAGGGGTCTATAATTTTGTTGGCTTGTTTTGATTCTAAAATCGATAAGTTATTTAGTTACTCTGGTCTTAGCGAATTTACTTGAACCTAGTATTTGATGTAAGAAAATCATCCCAAGTGATGGAATTTGACAGCGAAACAGTTTTAGTTGCCACTATGTAACTATAATTGAATAGGGTAGCCGCACACTGCTAGTGTTCCCACTATGTAGCTATCAAAGAGTAGGGTATTTTATTTACTACTACGTAACTATCATAAAGAGTAGATCAGCCGCACACTGCTAGTGTTCCCACTACGTAACTATCATAGACTAGAGCAGCAGGCCAATATGGATATTCCCCCAATATAACTACCACTGAGAATAATATAGCAGCACACTGCTAGTGTTCCCACTATGTAACTATTGTAGAGTAAGGTATTTTAGTTCCTACCACGTAACTATCATAAAGAGCAGAGCAGCCGCACAGTGTAGTGTTCCCACTACGTAACTATCATGAAGTAGGGTAGCAGGCCAACACGAGTATTGCCACAATGTAACCATCATACATAATAGGGTAGCAGCACACTGGTGATGTGCCCAAATTTTTAATTTAAAAAAAGACATCCAGGAGGCGGAACGTCACAACAGAGAGCGTCTTATTCTGACAGATTACCCAGGAGAGACCAGACACCGGGAAGCAACACAGCGGGGAAATTAACTTCAAAGATGTGGCGTCTCAGGAACACTGGACGACGATGATGACAGGAATAACAAACATAACAGAGACAGAACCGCCAGAGTGGCTTTCAACACTGGATTATGTTGTCACTCTGGTTATGACGAGTAACGTCATCACGATCATGCTGGCCATGGGGGCCGCATCTTACTGGAAGGAGGTCAGTCACCAACATATCTTGATAGTACGTAATAATAAAAATCTTTGTTTCTAGAAGTACATGTACAAAGTTTACAGACCATTGCTGACATCAATGACATACTACTATATAGAAAGCCGCTTGTTATGCTGAGCATTTCGGGCAAATTAGGTCAGTTTTGTCCCAGGATGCAACCCATACCAGTCGACTAACACCCAGGTACCTATTTTACTTCAAGGTGAACAGGAACAGCAGATATCTTAAGGAAACGCGTCCTAATGTTTCCACCCATACCGGGGATCGAACCACGAACCTCAATTTATGAGCTGAGTGCGCTAGCAATCGAGCAAACCACGGAACGGGTGGGGATTAAACCCATGGCAACTGAACTCTAAAACTCCAGGCCAGCTGGCTACAATAAGATTAATCCAAGTAGCTATATTTCTATAGTAAGTTAGCATGGGCCTCCCACTGTGACCACAAATCCAAGATGAATCTCACACCGGGTCGAGTGCCTTACGCACTGGCCTGGAGTTTTAGGATTCATTTGCCACGGGTTCAGTCCCCACCCGTACCGTTATATTTCCCGGTACACCAGTTGTACTGGTGGAGCTGGACGGCGCACCGCTGAGGTAAGACGCACTAATACAAGACGCCAAAAATAAGACACTAATAACATGCAAACCAACAAAGGACGGTAATAAGACACAAAACGCCAGTAACATGCAAGCCAATAAAAGCCATCAACAAAAGTCATAGTAACAAAATACCAATAACATGCAAACCAATAGGACAGATAAGATATATTAATAAATGATAATAAAAAAAAATAATAAAAATACACCAATAAAATATACATTAATAAAAGATACATAAATAAAAGACAATTAAACATAACACACACATTAAACTGATAAAGTTACGTAATATATTTACACTGCTACCGTCTTCTAGGCTATTTTGTGCACCCAATACCTTTCAAAGTAAGATGGATATCTCTCACATTAGGATGAATAGCTTTCAAAATAGGGTGGATAGCTTTCAAAACATGGATAGCTTTCAAAATATGGATAGCTTTCAAAATATGGATAGCTTTCAAAATATGGATAGCTTTCAAAATAAGATGGGTAGCTTTCAAACCAGGATAGGCTGCTTTCAAAATACGTTGGGTAACTTTTAAAAAGGCTGGGTAGCTTAAAAATAGTTTAGTTTAAAAAAATGGTTAACGGTGTTACAAAGAGACTGGTGAAGTTTACAAATAAACCTTTTAAAAAGAATTGGGTTTGAGAAAGACCTGCTGAGCATGGGCCATTATACCTACTACGATGCTCCTCTATTCTTGAGTTCTTTTCTAACAACTGTTGCCAGATGTGGCACCACATGAAGCATCCCTGGCAGTGCCTGCTTGGGATACTGTGTCAGTTTGGCATCTTACCAGCCGTGGGCTTCGCAATGAGCCTAGCCTTCCGGCTTCAACCTTACCAAGTCTTGGGTGTTATCATCGTCACCTCCAGCCCTGGAGGTGCATTCTCAAGCTTCTTCGCCTACTGGGTTGATGGAGACCTAGCTCTCAGGTAATTACTATTATTATTGAATTCATGCGGAAGCATAGGAGGAAATCAAGGTACCTCTCCATTGAAGGGTTATAAGAAAGTTATCATATATATATATATATATATATATATATATATATATATATATATATATATATATATATATATATATATATATATATATATATATATATATATATATATATATATATATATATTAAAACTTTCATTCAACACCTTCATCATCACTCATACATAATCGCTGTTTTTTTGCAGAGGCGCTCAGATGCGACAGTTTAGATGTCCCTCCCAACTGCCAATATCCTAAACCCCTCCTTTAAAGTGCAGGCATTGTACTTCCCATTTCCAGGACTCAAGTCCGGCTAACCAGTTTTCCTGAACCCCTTCACAAAATATTACCCTGCTCACACTCCAACAACTCGTCAGGTCCCAAAAACCATTCGTCTCCATTCACTCCTATCTAACACGCTCACACACGCTTGCTGGAAGTCCAAGCCCCTCGCCCACAAAACCTCCTTTACCCCCTCCTCAAACATTTTCGGGGACGACCCCTACCCCGCCTTCCTTCCCCTACACATTTATACGCTCTCCAAATCATTCTTTGTTCCATTCTCTCTAAATGACCAAACCACCTCAACAACCCCTCTTCAGCCCTCTGACTAATACTTTTAGTAACTCCACAACTTCTCCTAATTTCCACACTACGAATTCTCTGCATAATATTTACACCACACATTGCCCTTAGAGAGGACATCTCCACTGCCTCCAGCCGCCGCCTCGCTGCAGCATTTACAACCCATACTGCACACCCATATAAGAGTGTTGGTATCATACTCTCGTTCATTCCCTTCTTTGCCTACATGGATAAAGTTCTTTGTCTCCACAAATACCTCAAAACACCACTCACCTTTTTTTCCTTTATCAATTCTACGGTTAACCTCATCCTTCAAAAACCCATCTGCTGACAAGTCAACTCCCAAATATCTGAAAACATTCACTTCTTCCATATTCCCTCCCTCCAATGTGATATCAAATTTTTCTTTATCTAAATCGTTTGATACTCTCATCATCTTATTCTTATCTATGTTCGCTTTCAACTTTCTAACTTTACACACCCTCCCAAACTCGTCCACTAACCTTTGCAACTTTATTCTTTAGAATCCCCCAAAAGCACAGTATCACCAGCAAAAAGTAACTGTGTCAACTCCCATTTTGTATATATAAATATATATATATATATATATATATATATATATATATATATATATATATATATAGAGAGATATAGATATATATATATATATAGAGAGAGAGAGAGAGAGAGAGAAGAATCACAGTAGAAATTGAAACTGAAATACATGAGCGCTTTCGTTTACTTCCACATACATCGGAAGAATCAATAAATGTCTATTTTTTAGTGAAGTGAAACTACCAGGTGTGAGTATAATAATAATAAAAAAAATGTAGGCGCACTACAGCAGACCCACTGACCCACTCTAGGCAGACCTTTCTCACACCCAAACCAATTCAGTCCAACCATATATAGTACAACAAGTACACTAACATTGCTATTAATAACTTTGTAACAATCAACTAACAGCTCTCTCCTCAAACCTATTATGGGTATGTTACAGCCCTTTATAACATGTTCCTTCTCTTACTTGTATATTCTGCTGAAGAGGACCACAGCTGGAGGACGAGATATACAGACAACTTACTATTTTTGTTTCTGTCTCCGGATGGATACTGACCTCTCACTACCAAGTTGTTCTTTAATATTTGATGCAACAATGAATTATATATTTGCAATAGCAGAACTTCTGGAGAAATTTGTATAAGAGAATGAATTATTTTGGTATTGCAGCATCACAATGGCGACACTGTCGCCCTTGCTGGCATTAGCAGTGATGCCTTTCAACCTGTGGGCATACTCCAAGCGTTGGCCGGACCAGGAGCTGCAGCTGCCATACTTTAACATAGTGTTGAGCCTCGTCTTCGTCATCGTCCCCGTCGTGGTGGGCATGTTCGTCAGGCAGTACATACGCAAGTGGGCCCTCTGTATCTCGAAGGTTCGTAGATCGAGACAAAGAAGTTACTCGCAGTACGCGGCTACTCTATAATAACCACAACATAGAAATATCTACAGTATACGGCTGCGATATTGTATAAGAGAACACCCGCAATGTGTGACTTATTCAGTCACACATTGCAATGTGCGGCTATTCTATTTAATAAAATACGTAGTTATATGGCGACAACAACAACAATGTGAGGCTACTATATTCTACATGATAGTTACACTGTAGGAACCCCGCAGTGTGAGGCTACTATATTCTACATGATACACTGTAGGAACACCCGCAGTGTGAGGCTACTCTGTTCTACATGATAGTTACACTGTAGGAACACCCGCAGTGTGAGGCAACTATATTCTACATGATACACTGTAGGAACACCCGCAGTGTGAGGCTACTCTGTTCTACTTGATAGTTACACTGTAGGAACACCCGCAGTGTGAGGCTACTATATTCTACATGATAGTTACACTGTAGGAACACCCGCAGTGTGAGGCTACTATATTCTACATGATAGTTACACTGTAGGAACACCCGCAGTGTGAGGCGGGTGTTTCTACAATCATAGCTACATGATAATTACCGAATTTCGCTGATTATAAGACGCGGCATATAAGACTTGCTTTAATCTCAATGACTCGGCATCGGACGTAACTGGGAGAGCTACAGCCCACCCCACACCCCAAACTTATAACTCCCGTCACTGACCTTCAGTTTATAGGACGCAGGCTGGTTTTTGGAGAACTGGAAAAACTACATGCGTCTAATACGCCGCGAAATATGGTACATTGTAGGAACACCCGCAGTGTGACACTACTGTGTTCTGTATGACAGGTACATTACAGGAACACGGAAGTGAGGCTACCCTGTTCTATAAGATGGTTATGGTGTTGAAATACCAGTAATGTGTCGCTACTGTTGTATGTTAGTTAAATGGACAAATGTGCAAGACATTTACTGCGGATATGTCTCGCAGAAGTCTTGGTGAGTGAAACGTAGCCGCAATAAAGGTCTTATTGGCTGCACATATGTCCATATACCTAAAATATTGTCGGCACTCCTACCAATAATATTCATATTGTATACAATAATTACAATTGTTACATCTAACAGGCGGGGGGGGGGGTACATCACAGACAGTGCTAGGCAGAAAAAATGGTTATAATTATGACCACAATTTTTAAAAGGGGTGGATAGGTAAGCCAGCGGAAGGCCTAGGTCAGATGACCAAGAGCTCCAGCTGCGGGTCATGTGAGTAAGACCCGCGTCAGGAAACACTTGTCCTGTTTCCTGACAAACCTAACCTAACTAAACCTTTGAATGAACTGAGGTGGAATAACAGCTCTTAAGACTAGTCAAAGATGACATAAAATAGCATGTAAATAAGATACAAATCCAGCACTAGGATATATATTATGAAAAGTTTCGCTCGGTGAGTTGTCAATACAAGTGAGCAAAACGTTTCTATAATGAATGCCCTATTGCAGTACTTGGGTGTCTCATTTACCATTTCTTAGCCGTAAAAAAAATGGAGTATTAAACAAAGGTATGAAACACAGTATTGCCATAACGCTGGTATAAGAGGCACTAATAAAACGTTGACACCCTTAGGAAACGTTAGCAATACACAAATAACCCGCACATAGGAGAGGAAAGCTTATGACGACGTTTCGGTCCGAGAAACCGTTAGCAACTGTTAAGATAAGATAAGATAAGATAAGATTTCGTTCGGATTTTTAACCCCGGAGGATTAGCCACCCAGGATAACCCAAGAAAGTCAGTGCGTCATCGAGGACTGTCTAACTTATTTCCATTGGGGTCCTTAATCTTGTCCCCCAGGATGCGACCCACACCAGTCGACTAACACCCAGGTACCTATTTGCTGCTAGGTGAACAGGACAACAGGTGTAAGGAAACGTGTCGAAATGTTTCCACCCGCCGGGAATCGAACCCGGGCCCTCCGTGTGTGAAGCGGGAGCTTTAGCCACCAGACCACCGGGCCACCCAGACCACCGGGCCACAAACTGATACCTTTATGTAATGGCTAATGACACGTGTCAAATGGTAACTATTATTTGTATTAAATAGTTAGGGAAGCACTAAACGCACAGGGTTCCGGCAGCGCGGGAGAAAAGGGAGGTGATCAAATTTAATACCCCAGGGGAAAAAAAAGATCCCTGTACCTGCATAGGTGACGCAGTGCCTTCGATTATTCAACTAATAACCCCTTATGTGCACAGGTGTGTGGGGTGCTGGGATGGGCAGGAGCAGTCACCTGCGGAGTGATGCTCATCCTCAGATACTACAATTCTCTCGCTACCTCCTCTTCCAGTGTTGTCTTCACCACTTCTCTCGTCCCTTTCGTCAGTGTCCTCGTCGCCTACCTTCTCGCTAAGATGGTCTGCTTCGTAAGTTGCAAAAATCAGTCAATGTATATAGTAAATTTTATTTAGTACTGCCAGATAACCACGATACTGAGCGTAAAAATCTTCCTCTATGCTCCATTCTCCATGTCCTCTTAAGTACATAATGTATGTTGCATAATACTATGGTGTTTAAAAACCACACATTAATATTCTTAAGTACATGATGTGTGTAGTCGTGGTGTCGGCAAGCTACACACTAACATTTTCTCTGCTACCCTAGAGTCACAGAACCTGTCGTACTGTTGCCACAGAGACGGCGTGTCAGAACATGGTCGTCGCCACCAACATCATGCTACTGTCTTTTCAAGATCCCCAGGTGAAGCTAGTCTTCATATACCATATACTATTCTGGCGTAGCGCTTTTTATATAATCATTCATACAACAATGTATTTATTATTATCATCATCATCGTTTTAGTTGGCTGGTTAACGAGGTTTAAATGCCTATCGACTACTTAAAGCTCCTTACAATTAAAACCACGATCTATGCATTACCATGTCACGTGCGTGGAGCAGATGCGCAGTCAGTTGGTGATCATCTCCGTGATGTACGGCGTGTGGCAGGTGGTGGAGGTGGCGGTGGCTGTAGCAGTGTTCCAGCTGTGGGTGTTTCTTTACCGACACGACATCACCAAGGAGATTAATTCGGCTCAAGACTCCTCGGTCCTCATCAGCGTGCCAGTCCCGGCCCATAGGCTGACCCAGGTAAATAACACTTACAGGCGAATGTTAGCCTTCTCAATCGACTTATAAGGCACGTCGAAGCCTCCGACGTAAGCAGGAGCCCACTTAAATAAGTCCCAACCCCCCGACGCAGGAATCCTTCCAAGAGCATCCCAAGTACATTGCGGTTCTTCTAAAAGCATCTCATTCTTTCTAAAGACGTCCCACTCCTTTCAAGAACGTCTGAATTCTTCCAAGAATATTACATTCCTTCTGAGAGCGTCCCAAAATTGCTAGGTATATCGTAGCTCTTCCAATGGTAAACTCGAGGTATAACATTAATATCGGCCTAAATTAATGTTCTATAATATCAAAGATAAAAAGTTCCAGAGAATAATACATAGAGGAAGACAACACTGTATGGTTTCAGGTAAGACTCGAGAGCCTGACGGGGAATGTAGCAACACCAGACCAGTGTAGGACGCACCGCCAAGACCAAAACTACATGCTTGATCAGCGTAGAGCACAAAGCCAATGTGGTATTAAAGTCCAACACAGTCCACAAGACCACTGCGGACCACCCTGCCACTACTGCGCACTAGAACACTGCAGTTCAAAAGTCCAGTGGGATCCACAAGACCACTTTAGTGGACAAGACAACTGTGATTCACAGGACCACTTTGGCCCGCACAGGTATTTAAGACTTTCACGTTGTTTTTCTGTAAAAACTTATATGATTTGTTGATTTTGTGTTCGCTATACAACATTCTAGATTATTTGTCTATTAAATTCAAACATAATTATATATATATATATATATATATATATATATATATATATATATATATATATATATATATATATATATATATATATATATTATTATTATCACACTGGCCGATTCCCACCAAGGCAGGGTGGCCCGAAAAAGAAAAACTTTCACCATCATTCACTCCATCACTGTCTTGCCAGAAGGGTGCTTTACACTACAGTTTTTAAACTGCAACATTAACACCCCTCCTTCAGAGTGCAGGCACTGTACTTCCCATCTCCAGGACTCAAGTCCGGCCTGCCGGTTTCCCTGAACCCCTTCATAAATGTTACTTTGCTCACACTCCAACAGCACGTCAAGTATTAAAAACCATTTGTCTCCATTCACTCCTATCAAACACGCTCACGCATGCCTGCTGGAAGTCCACGCCCCTCGCACACAAAACCTCCTTTACCCCCTCTCTCCAACCTTTCCTAGGCCGACCCTTACCCCGCCTTCCTTCCACTACAGACTGATACACTCTTGAAGTCATTCTGTTTCGCTCCATTCTCTCTACATGTCCGAACCACCTCAACAACCCTTCCTCAGCCCTCTGGACAACAGTTTTGGTAATCCCGCACCTCCTCCTAACTTCCAAACTACGAATTCTCTGCATTATATTCACATCACACATTGCCCTCAGACATGACATCTCCACTGCCTCCAGCCTTCTCCTCGCTGCAACATTCATCACCCATGCTTCACACCCATATAAGAGCGTTGGTAAAACTATACTCTCATACATTCCCCTCTTTGCCTCCAAGGACAAAGTTCTTTGTCTCCACAGACTCCTAAGTGCACCACTCACTCTTTTCCCCTCATCAATTCTATGATTCACCTCATCTTTCATAGACCCATCCGCTGACACGTCCACTCCCAAATATCTGAATACATTCACCTCCTCCATACTCTCTCCCTCCAATCTGATATTCAATCTTTCATCACCTAATCTTTTTGTTATCCTCATAACCTTACTCTTTCCTGTATTCACCTTTAATTTTCTTCTTTTGCACACCCTACCAAATTCATCCACCAATCTCTGCAACTTCTCTTCAGAATCTCCCAAGAGCACAGTGTCATCAGCAAAGAGCAGCTGTGACAACTCCCACTTTGTGTGTGATTCTTTATCTTTTAACTCCACGCCTCTTGCCAAGACCCTCGCATTTACTTCTCTTACAACCCCATCTATAAATATATTAAACAACCACGGTGACATCACACATCCTTGTCTAAGGCCTACTTTTACTGGGAAAAAATTTCCCTCTTTTCTACATACTCTAACTTGAGCCTCACTATCCTCGTAAAAACTCTTCACTGCTTTCAGTAACCTACCTCCTACACCATACACCTGCAACATCTGCCACATTGCCCCCCTATCCACCCTGTCATACGCCTTTTCCAAATCCATAAATGCCACAAAGACCTCTTTAGCCTTATCTAAATACTGTTCACTTATATGTTTCACTGTAATATATATATATATATATATATATATATATATATATATATATATATATATATATATATATATATATATATATATATATATATATATATATATATATATATATATATATATTTATATATATTTATATGTGTGTGTGTGTGTATATTGTATTTCCTTTAAGTGCGTTGATTAAATTTTGTAGTAAGGTTGTCGAGAAACACTGTGAGGCTTGCCCCGACAAGCGTACTTAGAAACTCGTTACAGTATTATATTTAAAACAACCTTATTACAGAAACTGTGAAATAAACCTATATGGCTAAACCCAAACATTTGTTTCAGATACAAGCAAGGCCCGTGTGACAAGGAGGAAACTATGAGGTTTCTCTCCTACCAACCTGCACTCCAAGCTGACCAAGTGGGTGAGATTCCCCCACCGTGGACGCCAATGTCGCACCGTTCCCAATTTGTCCCTCTGGAACAGTCACCGGACGCCCGTGTAATGTCCCCTACCATTAAAAACTCAACCAATTACTGGTCACAAGATCATGATAATGTTAACTGCGCATCTTCCTTCTCAAGACGTCTAGAGTCACAGACTTCGCCAAGTGACTTGCCTCATAGTCCGTACTGCGACTCTGACTTCGACAATAACGTATTCCCTGAGGACCTCCTGGAGTGGGCCTGCGGCTATGACTCAGACTCTCCGGGAAGCCCATCGCTCAGCAACAAGGGCGTCCCTAACATGTTCCCAGTGACTGAGAACGACTTTCTCTCGGAAGAAGATTCCCCTCTACCTTATGGAAGCCCCGTA
Organism: Cherax quadricarinatus; assembly: GCF_038502225.1. NCBI lineage: Eukaryota > Metazoa > Arthropoda > Malacostraca > Decapoda > Parastacidae > Cherax > Cherax quadricarinatus. The sequence continues at coordinate 7,469,229 of NC_091369.1, forward strand.
GCCTCCTATAGAAGGTTTCAAGACTATGTGATGGAGAGCGCAGAGAATGAGGGGAGTGGCGGTGGACGTCCCGACACCCCTGGAAGACGCAGTTCGAGTGAGAACCCAAGGCTTTCCAACCCAGAGAGTGGCCTGTCAGGCTCCCCCAGCTCCTCTCCAGTCTTTGGATTTTATCACAACGGTGTTCGTCTGGGACAGACTCGACAATTTAGCACTTTTGGCAGAAAGTAAAATGCATGTGTGTGGAATATAAGTCACAATACGTGAATGGAACAATTCAAATACTGACTGAAAAAAAAATGTAAACTATGATCAGGTCAATCCAGTTTTGCCTTTCAAAACAATATGTAAAGTCAGCTTTTTATATAAAAAAGTTTTATTAAACTCTAAAGCGCATCGTTTTCGTATTTGTTTTATCCTAATAATGTTATGATAATTTACATATTATAGTTATTATTATTATTATTATTATTATTATTATAGTGACGGAGAGAGGCTGGGAATATGAGAGGTAATCAGGTTTGATCTAAGGAAAGTGACGGGCAGTTGCACTTTACAAGTACCAAGCCTCTGTGTGAACGTGTGAAACACAACTTACAAACTTATTTTTAAGTTGAATAAAATAGTGATGAAACTTCTTTGCAATAAAAACAGGTAGGTCACTCGCCGTTAATATAAAAAAAAAAGTGACGCGCCTCATTTCCGAGATGAAAAAGCAGTTCATTTGTAAGTTAAACAAAGTAGGAATGCAATACCGTTTGTAGTTAAAAAAAAATAAAAACTGGAACGCAAGTCGTTTATAAATCAAAGAAAAACCCCAACTCGTTAGCAAGATAAAAAAAAAAAAAAAGAGAAATCCAACTCGACTGTAAGTTAGGACCTGTATAATTATCACTATGATAATGGTACACATTACCGAGAAGTTGGCGAATAAGACATATGTGTAACACTTTGGTACTTTTTTTTCCAGATTCATTTCGGGAAAAAATATTCCAGTTTCATGTCTTATTTATCATCTTGTATAATTAGTCTGTAGTTCAGACTAATTATACAAGAGCATGAAAACAGAGTTCAAACGATCTATAATTAGGATGAAGTGAATGGTGAATAACTCAAAAACTATTTGACGACGTTTCGTCTATTTAGGGTGAAACAACGGTTTTAAATGAGTTAAAACATCAACTATTTGCTGGTAAAGCAAAAGCCTTAACATTATGGAAGCCTAAAGTTAAAAGAACAGACGCTTACCTGGTATAAGGGCCTGGTGGCAGATTTGGAACTGCTGAAGACAATGGATGGCAGGACGGAAGCCATAGTGACAGAAGAGATCAGCTGCCTTCACTAATCCGTGTAAGGTGAGGAGTCTCCGGTACAGTTTGTCTTCCTCGCTACCTGTAAGTGTAAATAAACACATTCACTATCCGTTTGTGGAATATAAACATACTACCTGTTCGTGGAATACACACATTTCCCGTTAGTGGAATACACGCACATTTCCCGTTAGTGGAATACACACACATTTCCCGCTAGTGGAATACACACACATTTCCCGTTAGTGGAATACACACACATTTCCCGTTAGTGGAATACACACACATTTCCCGCTAGTGGAATACACACACATTTCCCGTTAGTGGAATACACACACATTTCCCGCTAGTGGAATACACACACATTTCCCGCTAGTGGAATACACACACATTTCCCGCTAGTGGAATACACACACATTTCCCGCTAGTGGAATACACACACATTTCCCGTTAGTGGAATACACACACATTTCCCGCTAGTGGAATACACACACATTTCCCGTTAGTTGAATACACACACATTTCTCGTTAGTGGAATACACACACATTTCCCGTCAGTGGAATACACACACATTTCCCGCTAGTGGAATACACACATTTCCCGTTAGTGGAATACACACACATTTCCCGCTAGTGGAATACACACACATTTCCCGCTAGTGGAATACACACACATTTCCCGCTAGTGGAATACACACACATTTCCCGCTAGTGGAATACACACACAATTCCCGTTAGTGGAATACACACACATTTCCCGCTAGTGGAATACACACACATTTCCCGCTAGTGGAATACACACACAATTCCCGTTAGTGGAATACACACACATTTCCCGCTAGTGGAATACACACACATTTCCCGCTAGTGGAATACACACACAATTCCCGTTAGTGGAATACACACACATTTCCCGCTAGTGGAATACACACACATTTCCCGCTAGTGGAATACACACACATTTCCCGCTAGTGGAATACACACACAATTCCCGTTAGTGGAATACACACACATTTCCCGCTAGTGGAATACACACACATTTCCCGTTAGTGGAATACACACACATTTCCCGCTAGTGGAATACACACACATTTCCCGTCAGTGGAATACACACACATTTCCCGTTAGTGGAATACACACACATTTCCCGTTAGTGGATTACACGAACTGTTGACCACGAACCTACACTTATCGTGTAGGATCGTGGTCAACAGTAGTTTATTCATTGCTGCTAGCTATCCATAGCCGTTTATGAATCATGTTGATATACATGAAATCTATCAAAAATATCCTATTAGATAGTTGTTGTTTAGAGGTACGTACATAGAGATACAAGTTCTCACTGCACATGCTGTATATCGCACATGGTGGATAACGCAAGAAAGGAGGAACACTGCAGCAGGCCTACTGGCCCATACTAAGCGCCTTTCTCAAACCCGAACCCACCAACAAAAATATTTGCTAAACAGTCTACGAGCAAATATACAGGTTACGTAACCGGTTTATTTAGTCTGTGCACGATTATCATTAAGGCTTCAGTGTATATGCACTTCATACCTATTAACTGAAAGGAAAAAGTAAACATGGGGGAAGGGCTTCATACTAATCAGGTACAACCATATCCAGCTTTTTATAATTGTTTATCTGGAGTTTATCTGGAGAGAGTTCCGGGGGTCAACGCCCCCGCGGCCCGGTCTGTGACCAGGCCTCCTTAGGTCAGTGTCCCAGGATGCGACCCACACCAGTCGACTAACACCCAGGTATCCATTTTACTGATGGGGAACATAGACAACAGGTGGAAAGAAACACGCCCAATGTTTCTACTCTGGCTGGGAATCGAACCCAGGCCCTCACCGTGTGAAGCGAGAGCGTTAACCACCAGGCCACCAGAGCCTGTTTATGTCTAACCCATCCTTAAAACATCACATAGAATTCTGATCGAAGATCTGATGCAATTACGCTACAACAAAATCAATGTTTCAATGTTTAGACTCACTTGGTTGGTAAGGTCCTTTGCGGGTCCTCACAATCTGGTTGAGGAGGGAACGAGTATAATCAGGCTGGAGGGTTGAGAAACTGTGGTTGTGGCCCACCACCTCCTTACTACGCAGGGATGATACCATCTTCTCCCCGAAGCTACGCACTACATCAACACACTTCTTGTACACCTCTGCCACCAGGAGGACCATTAGTATTAATATTTATGAATAAGACACATTTGCAACACCTGGGTATAATAATGATACTCGTGTTGTGCATGCAGTTTATTCATCAATTTGTCAGTGTTGAATCAATTATTAATGCACAAAATTAATATTACTGTATTCACAAATAACTGCTAAATCCGCATGGGTCACTCAGCACAAGGAGTGGTGAGGACTCTATCCCCTATTCACCAATTGCGGCCCCGTCTCTCAGCCAGACCGGTCAATAATATATATATACTAGACCAGACTTTAGGACAGCACATATATGCTACAACAAAATAGCATCGCTTTTCACTGAACAAAGTTATAATAAAATCAATATGTAGAAAATAAGCATAAAATGTTTCTGACATAATAAAAGACATCCTAATTATGTATTCAAAAATCGTGTCATACAGCTCCTGGAGAATGTGAGGTAATCAGATTTGATTCCTGGAAAGGGAGGGTGGTTTCAATTCCATGGATCAAGTCCTTCAGAAGCATCCAATAGAAGTCATCACAAGAATTAAAAAAAAACTCACCATTCAAAGGAACTTCAAGGATGTAGTGGATTGTGCCTTTCTCCCTTCTTCTTTTCCTGGCTCGACCAGTGCTGCCGGAGGCGCTGCTGGTGACCACGGTGACAGTGGCGGTGCTGTTGCTTATATTAACGGTGTTATTAGAGGTAGTTTGTGTTATATTAGAATCTGTGGTGCTGCTGCTGTTAGTGGTGTTGACAATGGTGTCGCTGTTTGTTGTGGTAGTGCTCTTGTTAGGGGTGGTGACGGTGGCATCATTTCCGCTGGAGATTTTGTTACTGATCTCGCTGCACGTAATGGTAGTGCTACCACCTTCCTTTCCGCTATTTTCAGTCGTTCCAAAATCTTTGTCATCCTTCTTTGTCTGGGTGACTTCAGCGTCAATATCCACTGGTCGTACTCCGTTGGCAGATGAACTCTCATTACTGGTAGAAGGCTGCGTATTGTTTTGAGATGGCAGTGTACCAGATCTCAACAATTGCTGACTGTGGACAGATTGCTTAATATCGCTGGCAGATATTTGGCAATCACTAGAGTGTTGCTGTGCATTGCTGTTTGACGACTCTGTATCACTTGGATGTGACGGTACACTTGCAGATAGCAGGGTATTACTCTTATCATCCTCCTCACACCTTTTGGCGTCTTCTATATACCTGGTTTCCTGTTTACACCTGCTGGAATACACTTCACTCTTTCCAACATCGTTTGGTTTTCCACAACTGTTAATTTTTCTAGCTTCGCTGGAAACAGGGGATAGTACCCTTTTGTGAACCGCTTGTTTACCTTCCTCAGCCTGGCGATGCCTAGTGATAAAGTCCTCTAAAGTAGAATCAAACTCCCGCGGTCGCTTATGAGAATGTTGATAGCGTTCTGCATCCATTACAGTAGATTTTGTTTTGACTTTCAGCTGATCAATCTTCTGCGAAATCCGTTTCACGAAGTCGCTAAGTGAGGAAATGCTAGACTGTGACGGAGACACAGAGGTGGCGACAGAGTCGTGCTTCACAGTCACGAGTCTCGACGAGACTCTGAGAGGACCTTCTGGGGAAGCACCTTGTACCTTGGACGTTGTGTCCTCATTTTCTCTTTCGTTTTCATTTTCTCCCGTCTTCTCCTTAACGCTTGTCTTCGAATTTTCAATCATCTTTTCAGACTGAAGTAATTGCCCGGGTGTAATCGTTTTCGATTCTCCTGCTATGTCTTTTACATATACATCAATGGTTTTAAATTGATACTCATTCATGGCAGGCTTGTCTCCAACCTTGTTTATTCTTCTACTTGACTCTTCTGTTTGGTACGATCTGGGTATACTGCAATCTCTAGTTTCATTATCTTTCAGTTTACTTACACGAGAGCAGTATTTTCCATCATCTGACTGATCTTCATTTTTGTTAATTATAGTTTCTTTCTGAATCGCAGGTAACCTAACATCGTTATTATCCTTTCCATCTACTGTGTTCTGTACATTTTCCAATTCTCTAACCTGGCTTATCCTCTGATCACTAGCTTTGTTTTCATTTTTTTTACATTTTTTTTCTCTTTCATTATCAGTTTTAACTGCAGTTACTGGCAATTCTGTCATTTCTGACACATTAGTGGCGGATTCATTATACTGACCTTTAAAAGCGAGTGGCAATCCATTTTTATCTATTCTGTCTCTTTCACTCTGAATATCTGCTGTCTGAGTGTGTGCAACATTCACTTTTCTTATAAATTCAACCTCCTGTTCCACTACATTATTTTTAGTAAGCACATGAACTGTATGAGGTTCTTTTTCTGTTATATCACATTTCTTATCAATACTGCCTATCGTAGCCATCTTAATTGTATTTGTAACAATAGGTTTAAGATATGGGATTGACTTCCTTTGTTTCTCCTTATCTTCATTGAGTTGGGACACGATGGGTGATTTTCTATTCATCTGAGGAATGAAAAACAATTTTCCATTCATTTGAGGTAAAATGGATGATTTCCCTCTTAATTCACTCTCATAAGTCTTTAACTGCAACAATTTTGTTTGGCCTTCTTCCGTCTTTTTCCAGTCGTTCGAAACAATAGTAGTGCATTCTTCCATCTTTCCTTTATTTAAGACAATTGTTATGCATTCTTTAATCTCACCTTCCTCCAAAACATTTACTGCACAGTCTTTCATATTCCTCTCGTCTAAAACAGCTGTGCAATCATCCCTCTTCCCTTCGTTTAAAACAACTGTTATGCATTCGTTAATCTTACCCTCATCCAAAACATTTACTGTACGTTCTTTTATATTCCCTTCGCTTAAAACAACTGATGTGCTTTCTTCCATCTTCCTACCTTCCTTCATTATTATCTTCCTGCTTTTGTCATTATCACCGCTGTCTTTTTCTTTTGTAAATGTCGTTCTTTCCTCAAGTGTGAATTTCATCTCTCTCTCTCCCATGATTCTTAGCTCTTCCACAAGTCCTTGAATAATACTACTACGATATCTTTGATACCATAAAGGTTGTGTTTTAATTTCGGTAGAAGCACTGACGGTGTCCAGTTCCTCGTGTTTAGCAACGCCATCTTCACTAGTGGTGAGTAGGGTACTTCCACGGGCTGAGGTTTCGCAACGAAGTAGATCCATATTTTCTAACACGACCTTCGGTTGCGATGGTGAGACTGATGTTCCTTGATTTTTTTTTACACCGGGTTTTTCTAATCTTTCTTGCATCTCCACAACCTGGTATTTTACCCTTGTGTTCTTTTCTGCTACACACAGTGATTCTGGTACTGGTTGATGTGTCACCCTCAGTGATTCTGATAATGAGTGGTCCACCAGTACATCATTTTGTAGAATATGTGGGTCTGGCTTTTCTTGGCTCTTCATACCACTGACCTGTGGCTTTTGTAAATTTGTAGTCTCTTTACGCTCTAGTCCATCGTTTTCAAGTTTGGATTTTAGCAGTTCTTCCTTCTCCAGCGAAGGGTTTTGCGACTCTTGTGATTCTGAAATTTTCTGGACCTCTAATACATTGTTTAGTGATCTAACAATTTCCTTAGTCGAGTCTAACTGTTCTTTGAGGTTATCAACAGATGGAGTTTCACACGTTTCAAAGCTATTCTTACAAGTAACATCTGTCAGGGTGGTAGTTAGGGTCTGCTCATTGTAAGAACTGCTAATACTTTTATTTTCAAAGTGGGTTGGTGAAGATTTAGAAGCCTTAGATTCATTCAGGCTTCCATCATTGATCAATATGTTTACCTTTGTACCCTGAACAGGATCTTTTTCTATCTCAGAGTTACAGGTTTCCTTAAAGGTTTTGTATTTTTGTATTAATTTACACTCTTCCTTTGGCTTTTGCTCTTGTACGCTTTTATAATCCCCATATGTCATTTTATCCCTTGAAGTCCCATCCTTCTTAAATAAAATTACATCTTTTTTCTTGAAGGTTTGAGTGTCATCCCCTAAACTTTTGTTCTCTGGGATCGAAATTTCTCGTTTTCGTACCTCTGAAACATGACTATCAGACATTTCGATGTTTCCACTCAAGGCTGCACCAGCATCACATGCCCGACCTGAATAAACACACTGGTGAATGATACCAACTTCCTCAGCTGGCGAGACCTGCATACGCTGTTGCTGGGAAACGCTCAGCACATGCACGGGAAAGATGAGCTGACCATCACTCACGAAGATGATGGAGGACACGTCTGTGAACTCGCAGTAATCAGCATTATTCTCATTTGTTGAATTTCCTTTTGCCAGATCTCTCGCTTTAGCTTCAGAGGAAATTCTTCCCTGAAGAGTCACGTTCAGTGATTCTGGCATATTCAGACTGTCTTCCTTGAGTAACCTCACCGCATCTTTATGTTCTAAGGAACTCTCTCTCCCCTGTCTGTACTGCTCCAAACCTCTACTTACAACATAATTATCATGCTTCCTTGGCTGTCCAAGTATTTCTGTGCTCTCATCGTCTCGTATCTTGATGTTATCTGCGAACTTAGTCTTACCAAATTCGCTGAACTGGTTTCTTGTATCACCATCTGCAGATTCTTGGTGCTTATCGACGACATTCGTCTGGGAGTGCTTCAAGGGGCAAGGAAAGGTGTTAAGGTGAATAAAATCAGAAAACACCAATCGCAATGTATGGATTTTGTTTATAAGCACAGTGTCAACTTGCTTTTTATCTGTTGATCTGATGATCTCAAGTTCCTCCGTCTCCATCATGGGAGAACTTTCTGGCTCATCTGACGACGTTTGCAGTAACTTGAAATTTGGAACTTCAGTTTTTTTATTATCACGTTGGGGAAGTTCATCAGCTGATAAAGCACTTGCATGTGCAGCCGTGTTTCCAGCTGTTTTTATTGTCTTATGAAATGCTTCAGCATTCTTACACTCCTCCCCTGAAAATTTGTCCTTAGAATTTTCTTCTAACATATCAACATCAAAATCATCTTCAAAGATAATAGTGGAGGCATCACTGAGGTAATTACTATCTGTTACAGCTGTGTCTTTCTTAGTATCATCACATCTAACCTCTAGCTTCCCAACCAGTGATTGGCAAGCCTTCTGTGGTTCAAGTATTTGCTTCTCTCTAATTGGTGATGCCGGTGGTAATGAACGATTCAAGTCCGGCAGCTCATCATCATCATCTGACAATATCAACACATTCATTACGTCTGCATTCTTATCCGAAGACACTTTTTGCATGAGATTATCTTTTCTTCCAGAGAATGTTTCATTTGAAACATGCTTTGAAGTCGAGTTTCTGTAAGATTCTTCTTTTCCGGAAGATGTTCCAATTGGATCTTCCTTTTCAACTGGTTCAGGTGAAGAATCACTTGAAAGGATTATAAAATGTGATGTAACTGGTTGTGTATTTGGGATCACTTGCACATCGTCCCCATCTGTGTCTCGCTCGGGTCCAACAACTACCTTCTGGGCCAGTACATCCCGCTCATGACCTAGAGCTTCCTTGTTAACAGTCATCTTAGACTGCTGAGTTCTAGTGACTGGAATCTTGAGGACAGTAAGCTTTGAATAACTTGAGCCAGACACAACATGGCGCTGGGATGTACCGGTTGGTGCTCTATCCTGGTGATGTATAGAGCTGGGCCGCGAGACAGTCGAGTACCTCTGATGCTGTATAGTGCTCTTGTGGGGTAAAGGTTGACGCTGAACTACACTACGACGATCCCGAATCATTTGCAGAGAAAGAGTTGGACGATTAGATGGCGTGAGCGTGGTGATAGCACGATGAGATAATGTGGGCGTGGTGACAGGGCGCTGAGAGGGTGTGAGTGTGGTGATAGGGCCCTGAGATGGCGTGAGTGTGGTGATAGGGCGCCGAGATGGTGAAGACGGGGTGATAGGAAGCTGTGACATTACGGGCGTCCGATCTGTAGACATGACAGTGATAGGCAAAGTACACTTTGTACCATCAGCACCCATGCGGTAGAGGTGGTATGTGGTCCGTGGTGGTGACACTTCCTCCACGTCAATCCACTCGTCTTCCTCATCCACTTCCTGAGTGGTCCATTGGTCACGTCTACGACCTCCCCGAAACAGAGGGCGCGCGTGTCTAGTTCGTCCCTAAAATCACAAAAATATTGTATTGTTGACTATCTCAGGTAAATATTTATTATAATAATTATCATAATAAAAAGAAGCCCTAAACCGGTATGAGTCATACAACTCGAACGTATAAAAATCAGGAATAATTCTTTTAAATATTTTATGAATATGACAGATAACTAAAATGTAATAATAATAATACCTTTATTTCTACAAGTACATGTACAAGGTATACAAGCCTAGCTCACATCAATGACATACTACCATATAGAAAGCCGCTTGTTATCTAGAGCATTTCGGGCATATTAGGTCAGTTTTATCCCGGGATGCGACCCACACCAGTCAACTAACACCCAGGTACCCATTTTACTGATGGGTGAATATAAACAACCGGTGTAAGGAAACACGCCCAATGTTTTAACCCTCTCCGGGAATCGAACCCGGACCCTCAGGCTGTGAAGCGAGAGCTTATGCCACCAGGCCCGTAGCCTGGTGGCAAAAGGTACAAGTCACCTGATGACTTGTACCATTTACAAGTCACAATAACACACGAAGGTGAAGGAGCCAGTATATATGGAAGAGAGGGACAGGGATGGGACAGAGAGAGGACGACAGAAGGAAGTGGAGAAGTACTGGTAGGGTAATTTTGGTAGTGGAAGAAAGTTTAAACGCCTAAAATGATGCAAAAGTTAAAAACCTCTTAACCTGACTATTAGTAACTGAGTGCACTGTGACGACCTTGGAAGAGGCATACTAGGATGGATATGATTATGACATACAAGATACTCGGACGCCTTCCAGGACAGACCGAAGCGTCGTCTTAAAATTTCTCTCCAAATTCTCGGTGAGCTGTGAAACGCATAAAGTTAGCAAAATTATGCTAAAGAAAAAGATGTCACTTACGGAGATCTGAGCATTTTTACATGGTGTCACAGCACATTTAGTGTAGCGCCTCCCAGGCGTAGGTGTGGGAATGGAGAGAGATGCGCGAGGCTGGTGCGACAGTGATCGCTGCTGCTGATGGCTGAGTGATGGAGTGACTGGGTCAAACTGGCAACGAATCTCCTGAATATCTTGCGCGATGCTGTCTCCTTGCTCCCAAGACCTGCATATGTATATTTACACTGCAGAGAGATTCAGGTGGTGGTGGTGATGACAGAGGTAGTGGTAGGGGTGATGGTTGTGGTGGTGACAGGCGGTGGAAGTGGGGCTAGGGATCGTAGTGGCAAAAGGTTCCCTTTCTCTCAAACTGTGCACAAAGTTAACATGTGAACCCCAACAAACCACTCATGAATAGAGAGTAAGATGATACACCCAACCTACTAATTTTTACTTCATATCCGACTAAGGAAGTACTTTGTTACTAAAAAAAATCCATCGCCATTTCATCGAGAAAGGTGAGACTTATTACATTCATTGGGAAGCACTATGCTGGTAAAGATCTTACAGAGCCTGGGGAATGAGCGGCGTACAGGTAATCAATTTTGATCTAAGGAAGGGGAAAGTAGCTCCAATTTCTTTAAACAAGAGCCCTTAAATCATTCAGCAATACAAAAACCAAGGACATGCATGAGTGCAGGTTAAACGCCAAGAGCCAGACGATGCATACGGTAGAAGTTATAATTACTAATACATATAGATACATTTATTGACAGGTAGAAAAGAAAAGCTTAATGTCCCTAGTTCTCACCTGGGAGCTGCCCAGGTGGGTGGAACGGGCGTAGGTGGTGGCGAGGTGGGGACGGGATGAAAGATAGGTTTCACTGGCTGGGTGGGTCGCTGGATACTTTCATTTCCACACTTTGCTTTCCACCTGCCATAATGAAATTCATTATAAGTATTATTATTATTATTATTATCATCATATTCTTATTATAATTATTATTCATGGAGAACCACCAACCCAGTAGGCTTCATACAACGCCTGGAGAGTAGATACGATCATGATATATAAGTACTCAGAGACATTAACAGAATGGAAAGAGAAAGACGGATATAATAGGGACCACAATGAGCACATTCTATGAGCATCAAGATAACACAAACATTATGAAATACTTTTACAATTTGAGTAATTTTATTAGTCACGGGGTAGCAGGTTCAGCGCTTCCCTGTGGTAGGTAATTGCATCCAGGGAAGAAGTTGGTAACTCCAATGCCTTGGATTCAGAGCTCTTCCCTAGCATAAAGGCTTGAAGGTATATGCAATAAAGTGGAACGGGCTAGAAAGTAAAACAGTAGAAGCTAACTCTAATCCAAGTTAGAGCCAGGATCAAGCCCTGCAAACTTAGCTAGGTAATAACACAATTAGAATTCTCATTATGTACACCATTACATGTTTTTAAAACAGTTCAATTTAGAGACTAAGAGCTGTTATGACCACGTCACTTCATTTTAAAGACTAACCCTAACTAATGTTTACTACATCGCCCTGGAATGCCACCCATAACGATGCATTATAACCTAGATAACTAGTTACTGTTTGATGTACATGCACAGACAGTACAAGACTGCTTATGTCTCGATTAATCCAGAAATTGAACCTAGGTTCTTTCTGTTGATTCGAACATTCTAGCAGAGCTACAGGTCTTATGTGACTCGCATTCTTATTATATTTAAGAGAAGAGCTAAATCCTTGGGTCATTAGCAGCAAGGAGCAGTGGAGGCTCGATCCTCTGCCAAGTGCTTAATAGACACGCTACCTAACTGTACTCGCCCCGCCCTCATGTTATTCTCCAGTGAACATTTCCATCCCGTTAAAGGAGGTCCTTTGATGCTGGTGAGGGGCTGTTGATCTAAGGAACTGAGCCTGTGCTCCAATTCCTGACTCGAACCTGGATGCCTCGATCCTTAAAGGTTTAGTGCTCACCCCCCCCCTTCCATGAATGTAATAATAATGAACATTTCCACACATGCTTACCTTCCCTGGTTGAGATGTTTTTGCGTAGTAGGGGAAGTGTCACAGCTCGGGGTTGTAGTTGCAGTGGTGATGGAACTGGTAGCGCTGGGGAAGAGAAGAGCCGTGCGGAGAGCGGAGGCATATTCCAAAGCCGCTGCTTCAAAGAGAGTTCTCACTAGGCGCCGCATTCTGAAGGGCCTGATGGTGGAAGTGGCAGTGGTCGGCGCTGGGCTGTTGGGTGTATCACTGGTCCTAGTATCCCAGAGATGGGAACAAGATATGGACTGACTAGGCGACTCATGGAATGAAATTTGACTAGGTGACTCTTGGAAGGGAGCTTCACTACCTGCTGGTTGACTGGTCTCATTGATTGTTGGGCTATTGGGCAAGTGGTGGCTGGTGAACCGGCTGGATGACTGGTGGCCCATGAGCTGACTGACTACTGGCTGTTTACATTCTGCGATTTCTTGCGGAGGAGCTAAGAATCGAGTATTGAATGGAGAATTCGTGGGAGAGCAAGCAGTCGTCGAGAGAGCAGAGGGCAAGAGTGATGAGCTGGATTGAACATCTGCTGTAGTAGCTAGTGTAGGCACGACTGGTGGTGGTGGCTGGATGGAGGGTGAGGACACCTCGCCCTTGCTGTTGCATGTTGAAGGTGGAAGCCAACGCTGAGAACACGCCAAGGCCATCGATGGAGAGACTTGTATTTCTGTCGGTCTTTGAGACCCAGATAAAATAGACATCAGTCGAAGTTGGCACGATAATCGGAGCAGGTTGTGGTCTGGCGACGGGAATCAGCTTTCCGCGAAATTTTGGTGTAGCAGTACTGAAAATTCTCCTACTACCCATCATATCTACCTGAAAAAATAGCGTAACAAAAGAAAAATATATCACTAGAAAAATAAATACGCCTTCCTCCTAGGAAAATTCATTACTAAAAGAATAAAATTAAACAATTAAAGAAAATAATATCTAGTGAATCGCAAAAAAAAAATAAGAGTAAATAACAAAGAAAATAACAGTAAATCACAACTAATATAATATAAATCACAAAGAAACTACGTCTTCGAGGGTGATGGACTGATTATACCTCTACTACTGCTGCTGCCTCTGTATTAGACTGAAGAAGCCTACTGAGCAGGCGAAGCGTTTCGGAATAAAGATACCTAACTGTTGCACACGTCTTATCATCACTCCTAAGACATTTCACGAAATTTTTCATCGAATAAATGTTCTGAACTCTACGGAAGTATCCTTTTTTCATAGTTTGTTGGTATCATCATACCATTTACAACCAACCCTACACCGAGGGATGAATGTCTGTCTGTGTGCACCGATACTTCATTTTAATTCTTATTTTAAGGATTAAAGTATTCTCTTAACTGGTGGTGGATACGTTACATTCAGGTTAATTAATGACCTTCATGTAAATCAGTCGATAGGCTTTAAACCCAATTAATATTTGCATGAACTTCACAAAACGCTAAAAAAAATCAAGTTAATACAAAAACCAGCTATTTTTTCATGTGATCAACTGGCTTTTGTTGTTGAGGAAACAATACGCCTCTAGCAAAACAAAAAAAAACAATGCTTCATTAAATAGTCAAATTTTCGCTGAATCTATGTACATGTTCACCAGATTTTGTTAGGCTACAAGAGTGATGGCAAAAATGGGGAGTGGTATTACAGGAGTAGGATGGAGCAGTGAAAATGCATTGCATGCTAGTGGCTTTTTGTACTTAACAATATTCTGTTACATGTAAACTACATTTTGTATACTGCAGAAAGGAAATATAGCTGTACTGTATTGTATTGTATTGTATTGTGGGTAGACGGGAAGGGAGAAGCAAGAGGTTGAAGTGACTTGACCACTTTAAGTGGGTTAATTTTTGGGGGGCCAGTGAAGAATTGTGGTAGGCTCCTTATTTACTCAACAAGTTTTCAAACCTGCGAATATTATTATTATTTATTATTATTATTATTATTATTATTATTATTTTATTATATCATTATTATTATTCATGGGTAAGCACTGAATTCATAAGGGTCATAGAGTGCCAAGGAAATACGAGATAATCCGACTATCCAAAGAGATTAGCTTCAATTCCTTGGATCAAGATCTCTTCAACGACATCTCGACACCCTCTGAATACAAAACCTTTACTAGGTAGCATAAAGCATATTTTAACTCTATACCCGTCACATTTTTCTCATGGGGAAGCGCTAACCCCGTAGGGGCCATAATGCGCCCGGGGTATGGTAGGAATGTAAGTAATCAGGTTTGATCCAAGGAAAAGGAGGGAAGCTCCAATTCCTTGGAGGACAAAAAAACGCATGAAGGTACCCCCACAATTTAGAGCCAGTTACTATATTTATGTAAAGCTATAAACCCGTAGGGGATCATAAAGCGCCTAGACCCTAGAGAATGAAAGACAGTTAGGTTTGATCCAAGGAAAAAAAAAGAGTATCTCCATTCCTTAGATAAAGAGCTTTGCACGGCACGCTGGAAGAAACCATTGAAAAGTTACCCCAAGTAGGTGGCCTTTTTTTTTTTATCACGGTGATGGTGTTCACCATATAACGTTACATTAACACACTTAACATACGGTTAGTATGTTATAGGCCTACAGATAGGAGGCTTTACCCTTTTAATTACTGACATAGGCCTACAGTGGAGAGAGAAGTTTTTCCTAAGTGATCATAACATTGATTCTTATTTAATCACAACATAATGCTACATCAACACACTTAACATAGTTAGTACGTTTCAGGCCTACAGTTAGTGAGTTAATGACCTATAATAGTATATATAACAAGTGTTCTTCACAAAAAAAAGGAGCAACACTTACGTAAATGTGACCGTTGTTGCGTCTCACTTGTTACTGTTGTGACGCTCAAGTGATCAGCTGTTATATACTGCTCTTCTTACCTTTAATGTACTCTCTTAACTTCTGTCTTTAATATACTCTCTTAACTTCTGCCTTCAATATACTCTCTTAACTTCTGCCTTTAATATACTCCCTTAACTTCTGCCTTTAATATACTCTCTAACTTCTGCCTTTAATATACTCTCTTAACTTCTGCCTTAAATATACTCTCTAACTTGTCTTTAATATACTCTCTAACTTCTGCCTTTAATATACTCTCTTAACTTCTGCCTTTAATATACTCTCTTAACTTCTGCCTTTAATATATTCTCTAACTTCTGCCTTTAATATACTCTCTAACGTCTGCCTTTAATATACTTTCTAACTTCTGCCTTTAATATACTCTCTTAACTTCTGCCTTTAATGTACTCTCTAACTTCTGCCTTTAATATGCTCTCTAACTTCTGCCTTTAATATACTCTCTTAACTTCTGCCTTTAATATACTCTCTAACTTCTGCCTTTAATATACTCTCTAACTTCTGCATTTAATATACTCTCTAACTTCTGCCTTTAATATGCTCTCTTAACTTCTGCCTTTAATATACTCTCTAACTTCTGCCTTTAATATACTCTCTAACTTCTGCCTTTAATATACACTCTTAACTTCTGCCTTTAATATACTCCCTTAACTTCTGCCTTTAATATACTCTCTTAACTTCTGCCTTTAATATACTCTCTAAGTTCTGCCTTAATATACTCTCTAACTTCTGCCTTTAATATACTCTCTTAACTTCTGCCTTTAATATACTCTCTAACTTCTGCCTTTAGTATACTCCCTTAACTTCTGCCTTTAATATACTCTCTAACTTCTGCCTTTAATATACTCTCTAACTTCTGCCTTTAATATGCTCTCCAACTCTTGCCTTTAATATACTCTCTAACTTCTGCCTTTAATATACTCTCTTAACTTCTGCCTTTAATATACTCCCTTAACTTTTGCCTTTAATATACTCTCTAACTTCTGCCTTTAATATACTCTCTTACTTCTGCATTTAATATACTCTCTAACTTCTGCCTTTAATATGCTCTCTTAACTTCTGCCTTTAATATACTCTCTAACTTCTGCCTTTAATATACTCTCTAACTTCTGCCTTTAATATACACTCTTAACTTCTGCCTTTAATATACTCCCTTAACTTCTGCCTTTAATATACTCTCTTAACTTCTGCCTTTAATATACTCTCTAAGTTCTGCCTTAATATACTCTCTAACTTCTGCCTTTAATATACTCTCTTAACTTCTGCCTTTAATATACTCTCTAACTTCTGCCTTTAGTATACTCCCTTAACTTCTGCCTTTAATATACTCTCTAACTTCTGCCTTTAATATACTCTCTAACTTCTGCCTTTAATATGCTCTCCAACTCTTGCCTTTAATATACTCTCTAACTTCTGCCTTTAATATACTCTCTTAACTTCTGCCTTTAATATACTCCCTTAACTTTTGCCTTTAATATACTCTCTAACTTGTCTTTAATATACTCTCTTAACTTCTGCCTTTAATATACTCTCTTAACTTCTGCCTTTAATTAATATACTCTCTTAACTTCTGCCTATAATATACTCTCTAACTTCTGCCTTTAATATACTCTCTTAACTTCTGTCTTTAATATACTCTCTAACTTCTGCCTTTAATACACTCTCTAACTTCTGCCTTTAATATGCTAACTCTTGCCTTTAATATACTTTCTAACTTCTGCCTTTAATATACTCTCTAACTTCTGCCTTTAATATACTCTCTAACTTCTGCTTTTAATATACTCTCTTAACTTCTGCTTTTAATATACTCTCTAACTTCTGCCTTTAATATACTCTCTTAACTTCTGCCTTTAATATACTCTCTAACTTCTGCCTTTA
Source organism: Cherax quadricarinatus (assembly GCF_038502225.1). Lineage (NCBI taxonomy): Eukaryota > Metazoa > Arthropoda > Malacostraca > Decapoda > Parastacidae > Cherax > Cherax quadricarinatus. Next base: position 7,486,482 of record NC_091369.1, read on the forward strand.
ATATACTCTCTAACTTCTGCCTTTAATATACTCTTTTAACTTCTGCCTTTAATATACTCCCTTAACTTCTGCCTTTAATATACTCTCTTAACTTCTGCCTTTAATATACTCTAATTTCTGCCTTTAATATACTCTCTAACTTCTGCCTTAATATACTCTCTAACTTCTGCCTTTAATATATTCTCTTAACTTCTGCCTTTAATATACTCTCTAACTTCTGCCTTTAATATACTCTCTAACTTCTGCCTTTAATATACTCTCTTAACTTCTGCCTTTAATATACTCCCTTAACTTCTGCCTTTAATATACTCTAACTTGTCTTTAATATACTCTCTTAACTTCTGCCTTTAATATACTCCCTTAACTTCTGCCTTTAATATACTCTAACTTGTCTTTAATATACTCTCTAACTTCTGCCTTTAATATACTCTCTAACTTCTGCCTTTAATATACTCTCTTAACTTCTGCCTTTAATATACTCTCTAACTTCTGCCTTTAATATACTTTCTAACTTCTACCTTTAATATACTCTCTAACTTCTGCCTTCAATATACTCTCTTAACTTCTGCCTTTAATATACTCCCTTAACTTCTGCCTTTAATATACTCTCTAACTTCTGCCTTTAATATACTCTCTTAACTTCTGCCTTAAATATACTCTCTAACTTGTCTTTAATATACTCTCTAACTTCTGCCTTTAATATACTCTCTTAACTTCTGCCTTTAATATACTCTCTTAACTTCTGCCTTTAATATATTCTCTAACTTTTGCCTTTAATATACTCTCTAACGTCTGCCTTTAATATACTTTCTAACTTCTGCCTTTAATATACTCTCTTAACTTCTGCCTTTAATGTACTCTCTAACTTCTGCCTTTAATATGCTCTCTAACTTCTGCCTTTAATATACTCTCTTAACTTCTGCCTTTAATATACTCTCTAACTTCTGCCTTTAATATACTCTCTAACTTCTGCATTTAATATACTCTCTAACTTCTGCCTTTAATATGCTCTCTTAACTTCTGCCTTTAATATACTCTCTAACTTCTGCCTTTAATATACTCTCTAACTTCTGCCTTTAATATACACTCTTAACTTCTGCCTTTAATATACTCCCTTAACTTCTGCCTTTAATATACTCTCTTAACTTCTGCCTTTAATATACTCTCTAAGTTCTGCCTTAATATACTCTCTAACTTCTGCCTTTAATATACTCTCTTAACTTCTGCCTTTAATATACTCTCTAACTTCTGCCTTTAGTATACTCCCTTAACTTCTGCCTTTAATATACTCTCTAACTTCTGCCTTTAATATACTCTCTAACTTCTGCCTTTAATATGCTCTCCAACTCTTGCCTTTAATATACTCTCTAACTTCTGCCTTTAATATACTCTCTTAACTTCTGCCTTTAATATACTCCCTTAACTTTTGCCTTTAATATACTCTCTAACTTGTCTTTAATATACTCTCTTAACTTCTGCCTTTAATATACTCTCTTAACTTCTGCCTTTAATTAATATACTCTCTTAACTTCTGCCTATAATATACTCTCTAACTTCTGCCTTTAATATACTCTCTTAACTTCTGTCTTTAATATACTCTCTAACTTCTGCCTTTAATACACTCTCTAACTTCTGCCTTTAATATGCTAACTCTTGCCTTTAATATACTTTCTAACTTCTGCCTTTAATATACTCTCTAACTTCTGCCTTTAATATACTCTCTAACTTCTGCTTTTAATATACTCTCTTAACTTCTGCTTTTAATATACTCTCTAACTTCTGCCTTTAATATACTCTCTTAACTTCTGCCTTTAATATACTCTCTAACTTCTGCCTTTAATATACTCTCTAACTTCTGCCTTTAATATACTCTTTTAACTTCTGCCTTTAATATACTCCCTTAACTTCTGCCTTTAATATACTCTCTTAACTTCTGCCTTTAATATACTCTAATTTCTGCCTTTAATATACTCTCTAACTTCTGCCTTAATATACTCTCTAACTTCTGCCTTTAATATATTCTCTTAACTTCTGCCTTTAATATACTCTCTAACTTCTGCCTTTAATATACTCTCTAACTTCTGCCTTTAATATACTCTCTTAACTTCTGCCTTTAATATACTCCCTTAACTTCTGCCTTTAATATACTCTAACTTGTCTTTAATATACTCTCTTAACTTCTGCCTTTAATATACTCCCTTAACTTCTGCCTTTAATATACTCTAACTTGTCTTTAATATACTCTCTAACTTCTGCCTTTAATATACTCTCTAACTTCTGCCTTTAATATACTCTCTTAACTTCTGCCTTTAATATACTCTCTAACTTCTGCCTTTAATATACTTTCTAACTTCTACCTTTAATATACTCTCTAACTTCTGCCTTTAATATACTCTCTTAACTTCTGCCTTTAATATACTCTCTAACTTCTGCCTTTAATATACTCTCTAACTTCTGCCTTTAATATACTCTCTTAACTTCTGCCTTTAATATACTCTCTTAACTTCTGCCTTTAATATACTATCTAAACTTCTGCCTTTAATATACTCTCTAACTTCTGCCTCTAATATACTCCCTTAACTTCTGCCTTTAATATACTCTCTAACTTCTGCCTTTAATATATTCTCTTTCTAACTCGTACCTTTAATAAAATTTTGAAAATTTATGTAATGTATTTATGAACATATTTGTCAGTTAACATGGTATTCAGGGTTTTTGTTTTGCACCGAAATTAACTTAGCAAGTTTAATTAATATTGGTTAAATTGACTTAGTAAAATGTGTACTCACCTATTCGTGGTTGCAGGGGTCAATTCATAGCTCCTGGCTCTGCCTCTTCACTGATCGCTTCTAGGTCCTTTCTCTCCCTGCTCCATGAGCTTTCTCATACCTCATCTTAAAGCTCTGTATAGTTCCTGCCTCCACTACCTCACTAGCCAGACAACTCTGTGACTAAAGAAATGCTTCCTAACATCCCTTTAACACATCTGAGTCTTCAACTTCAACTATATATACATATATATATATATATATATATATATATATATATATATATATATATATATATATATATATATATATATATATATATATATATATATATATATTGGTGTATACAAAGAGATATAAATCATTTGGTGCAGACTTAGACTATTTTCTAGAGGGCTGAGAAGGGGGTTATGTATGTGGTTTGGACAATTAGAGAGGACAGAGCAAAATAGAATCACCTGGAGAGCATATGAATGTAAAATGAAGGGAAGGAGGGCAAGGAGTCATTCCAGGAAAGACTGGAGGTGATAAAGGTTTTGCATGCAAGGGGCTTGGACAACGACAGGCGTGTGTGAGCGAATTAGATAGGAGTGGAGGCAAATAGTTTTTTTGATGTGACATGCAGTTGGAGTTTGAGCAAGGTAATATTTATTAAATGATTTAGGGAAGCCAGTTTACTGTACGTGCTTGAATCCCAGAGGGAGTGCGTACAGTGCCTGCAATCTGGAGGGGGTGGGGATATTTGGAGGAGTATCAGAGCTGTAATGTCGATGCACCTTTGCCAAGACGGTGATGGAATGATGGTGAAAGTGTTTCTTCATTTTTGGATCACCCTACCTTGGTGGGAGATGGCCGGTGCTCAAAAAAAAAAGTCTTTTAGTGCTGATACATGCACATCTTCTTGTACAGATGTACCTCTTTATTATTAAAATCATAACTAAGTGCTAAACCCACAAGGGTCATACAGTGCTGCACGGTAGGACTTGCTAAAGGTTTAATATGCTTGATCAGCAACTAACAAGGCAAGGTGAATAGTATAACAGAGACAGAGTTAGCAAGGGCAGGGTAAACTGCTAAAGTATTATCAAAGTTTGTGACAGCAATAGGTTTATATCTATTGCTGTCATTATTATTATTATAATCAAGGGGGAAGCGCTAAACCCGGAGGATTATACAGCGCCTGGGGGGGGGGATGTGGAAGGCATTCAGGCTTAATTCGGGGAACTGGAGCACTGATCCAATTCCCTAAATCAAGAGCCCCTCACCAACATCAAGGAACCTTCCTTGAGGGGTCTATTGCTGTCAGAAAATCCAAGAGGGAGTCTGAGTCAAGAGTGGAATATATACCTCTTGATATATATCTTTGGACATACCTCTGTATATATATAAGAACAAAAGAAAGGGGGAACACTGCAATAGGCCTGTTGGCCCATACTAGGCAGGTCCTTCCTTGATGTACTGTATACACTTCTCATTGTATATGTAGATACATCCCTCAGTGTTTATACATTGAGACATGTATTTATGTGGGAATGATATATCCATAAGGATTATACGGCGCCTGGGAAATCGGAGAAAAGGTTTGACCAGAGGGAGGGGAAGGGTAGTTCCAGTTTCTTGGATGAGGATTATAATCAAAATCAAGTGCTAAACCCTCACTAACACCAAGGTCCACCTCCTTTGATGTGGATCTATAATGTAGATGGAAGCACATTGTTTGGAGATTTATTTTTAAAGGATAAAATAAGTTGTACCACCATATGGCTACTCTGATTTACATTTTAAATAGAGCAAGACTTTTCTTATTACTTGACACACACACACACCAGATGAGTATTCAAAAAAAAAAAAGTAATGAAATCTGTCAGCTTGAGCTGGGATGCCTCAGTAGGGTGATGAGGTTATTGTCAAGAATTTCACTGGGTTCAGGAGCTACAGCAGCTTTCAATTTCCTTTCAGCAGGGCTCAAGTTGCTTTTACATGGCGATAGTTAAGTACGGGATTCAAAAGGAATGTAGTAATTTTATTACTATATTTACAAGATTAATGTATTAAGTGATTATGTGTGAGTGAGGTGAAAGTGTTGAATGATAAAGAAAGTATTTTCTTTTTGGGCCATCCTGCCTCGGTGGGAGACGGCTGACTTGGGAAAAAAAAAAAAATTACAAGAAAGTAACAAACCCATATGGGTCATATAACACCGACAGGAAATATATGTGCTAAAGCAAAAGTCAAAGTGGGTGTAAAAAAAGTTTCATCCAAGACAGCCTAATAGTAATGAAGTATATTGATAGTACTAAACCTGAATGTGTCATATTGCAGATTATTATTATTATAATCAAGGGGGAAGCGCTAAACCCAGAGGATTATACAGCGCCTGGGGGGGGGATGTGGAAGGCATTCAGGCTTAATTCGGGGAACTGGAGCACAGATCCAATTCCCTAAATCAAGAGCCCCTCACCAACATCAAGGAACCTTCCTTGAGGGGTCATATTGCAGAGAAGCGTAAAACAGTCTGATCTGGACCAGTGTGACCTTCATCGTTTAATACAGTAAAGAGGCTAGTTTGCAATGGAAGGCAAGGCTAATGTAAGGCTTTCGGTCACTTACAACAAAATAGATTCAGGAGCCCTTCAATAGCATCAAGGCCCTTGAAGGGACAATCTCCATCTCCCTAGGGCTACTGCAAACTTTTTGGTTGACCATGCAATGAATTGGACCTGAATTTGGGTTGATCTACACTTCACTATATAATGTACTGTACAACTCTTATTGCTGTATACATCTGAAAAACTTAAGTTGCATGATCATAGCTTGCATTTACAATATTCTGAGATTTAAATTTAGGTTTTCATTTCCAATAAAAGCACCTTCACTCCCAATAAAAGCACCATTTCCATCAAGCAGCTCTGAAGCTGAATTCATTTCTGTTAAGCTCTGAAGGTGAATTCATTTCTATTAAGGAGCTCTGAAGGTGAATTCATTTCCATTAAGTTATACCACAAAGGCAAGCAGATGCCTCTTCCCCATTGTGCAATGGGGAACCCCATTGTCTTAATACAGCAGCGGACAGTGAGGGAGTGTAAACAGCCTCCCACGAGTCAGCGTATCTGAGTGTGTACCATATAATTTTTACATAACATTAGAAAGACACTCGAGCAGACCTATTGGCCCATCTGAGGCAGGTCCAAGTGGCCTACTGGCTCATGCCACTGACCCAACCTAGTCAGGTCCAGGTGAAGGCTAAACTCAAAGCAAATCTGGCGTATATTATTATTATTATAATCAAAAAGAAGCGCTAAGCCACAAGGGAATCTGGTGTATAAACCTGTCCCCACATCCAGGTATTTGACTAGGCTTTGGGGGCCATGACTCTTCAACCTGTTACAGTAATAATGTAACAAACAAGTGTACTGGGAGTAAATGCTTCTCACCAGTCATACAGTGCCTGGAAAATGGTAGGCAATCACTTTTCTTGTGCTAATGGGTCTGATGCAGTGCTCCCTCCCTCTTAAGCAGATGCAACCTGGGCCCAACCAGCCTGGGCCATTGGCCCAGGCTGGCAGGTGACCTGAACCCACCTCACATGGGCCAGCAGGCCCATTGCAGTGCTCCTTCCCTCCTGTTCCTATGATCTAAGGAAGCAAATATAGTGGCTATTCCTTGAACCATGATCCCTCCAGCCACTGTCACCCCTTAAGGAGCCATCATCCACAGAAAATCTACCCTAAGAATATAACAACATCTGTTAGTTATAAATTAAGGTAGAATGATTTAACCAGGCGAGCCAATCAAGCATAAACTACACAGTCACCTTCTATTATTGTTCAAAGTGGCAGCATTCCTGGTTCAGGTGAACGACATCTTTATCTGTTAAATGAGTGACAATATCCAGTGCTATGGAACTGTGTAATTGTAACAACCACAATTGAAATTAAGTTTTCAAACTTTCCTGCTTTATCAGATTCCAGCGATACATTCAACACAACCCCTAGCAGCAGATTAACTTCTTCGCTCAATTCTTTTCATAACCCCATCTCTTTTGATATTTATGACATTCAAACATAGTGCAGGTGACAAGGAAGAATTATGGTAGAAAAAAGTATTTTTCCAAGAATTAAAAATTTTTTATTTGTAGGACCAAGGAATGGAGTCATTTTCCTCAAGTGCATTTCAGAAAGTAATGGGAATCAATGATAGGTTTTCAGGAGCTTAACCTGCATGAGTTATGAATAAACTACACACTGGGATGTTTGAAAAAGATGCTGAAGCCCAATGAGTCGTACAGAACAAGAAGCCAGACTAAATGGTTTAATCCTGACAGCCATCGTCCAGGCAGTGGCCATTGAAATGACCATGTCAATTCTTGTTAAATACCAGTTATGAGTAATTTTTCAAGTGACAGCAAAGATGGCCAGGTCTGTAATTCAGTTTTTATACTCTGGGAGGAAATTTTCAACACATAGGTAATATAACACTAAACCCATATGGGTAGGAATGTGCAGCTAGGAATGGCCAAGGGGTAGGGGTATGAAAGAGGGAGGGTATCAAATTCCTTGTATTAGGAGCCCTTCAACACTGAAAGGACAAATCTCAAACCTGTCACCTGAAGCTCACACAAAACAGCATCAGCACATTCTTGAGGAAATGAATAGTACTGCATCATATGAGTTATGACCCCATTGGGGTGATGGTAGTTTTAACATTTATGGAGCATTTTGACTATATAAATCACTCAGTGCCCACAGCAAAAGGATAGAAGTAAAGAACAACAATGAACAAACATTCAACACACATACTATCATTTTTTTTTTTTTTTCAACAAGTCGGTCGTCTCCCACCGAGGCAGGGTGACCCAAAAAAGAAAGAAAATCCCCAAAAAGAAAATACTTTCATCATCATTCAACACTTTCACCACACTCACACATTATCACTGCTTTTGCAGAGGTGCTCAGAATATAACAGTTTAGAAGCATATACGTATAGAGATACACAACATATCCCTCCAAACTGCCAATATCATATAAAGTTAAAATAACCAGAGGGGGCATAGAGAATTGGAAATGATCAGAATCAATCCAAGGAATGGGATTATAATAATAATCAAAAGGAAGTGCTAAACCTACCAGGGTCGTACAGCACTGCAATGGGAGGATACGTTCACTTCCTCAGCAGCCTCAAAGCATCTCCCTAGATACCTTTTGATAAGTTGAAACCAAACAGTGCTCAGTTAACTCTTTAATGATACATGCATGATTTCAAACTTTTGCAGTTAAAAGTTTGCCGCTCCAAAATTATTCACGTGCACCGACTTTCCTGAGAACACTACTACAATTTGTGAGCTACCAGTATCTTCAGAATACAATATTGTATCTCCTGAAAGTTCCTGAAGAAAATACTACTTTTAGTGTTGCACTAATATTTTTTTTTGTTGGGGATATGACTATATAGTATTTTTAGTTCTTTTATTTACAAGTGCAACATCCAAGTTGCTCATGTCACAATGTTTAGTAGTTCATTTAGTATCTTTAACAAAATATTATGAGTAATGAATAAAAATTACCACAAACAAAAACTTATTTCATAAGATGAGTAAGCATATTGAATATTAAATACTGTACAATATAAGGATATATTAATCACAATAATATATAGATATATATGAATATATATAAAATTATGAATATAACTAGTCAACTCTAGTATACTTAGAAATACATCCAAGCTATAAATTTGTAAAATCAGTTTATTCATTAAAAAACAAGCAACTACAGTATATACATTAACTTTACGTTAACATATTTCTTACTAATCAAGTCACAAAGTGAGGTGTGGCTATAAGGTACAGTATTGTATATTACTCATCCAGTTTCACTTATGTATTTGGGGAATGTTTGAAACAAAATTTACAAAAAAATAAAAAACTGCAAAAGTAATCTAAATGACTGGGGTATCACTGCATGAATGTAACTATTCCCTCACAGTTTTAGCACACATTTATGGCCACACTATGTACCAGCATATTTATATTAAAAGTTTAAAATATAAATTCCATTGTAAACTTCAACATAGTACAAGTACAATAGGAATGAAATTTAAAGAGCTCCAATGATTACTGTAATTGAAAGTTTGTACACTTGTATACTGTATTTAAAACTTCATAATGAAATTGGATCAAAATAAATGTTCAATGTCAATCAAAAACTTTTTTTGAGGAAGTGATTATGAAAACTCGGTTAAACAGTATACCATTAATATCTATAAAAAATATCCACTTAAACATGATAATCTTCTGGCCTCAGTGCATCAGGGTCCCATGCTCGAATATTAGCCAATGACTTGTTTAACTTGTTACACCATATTATTCTCTCTTCTTTACTGTCCGAAGATAGCAAGTACCTGTCAAGTAAAAAAAAAAAAAAAAAAAAAAAAAAAAAAAAAAAAAAAAAAAAAAAAAAAAAGTTATTTTATGTGATTTACCAAAAAATTAAAATGGCATTTAATCTGTTGTTTGTATAATATTTTTTTTCAACATGCCAGCTGTCTCCTGCCAAGGCATGGTGAACCAAAAGAGAAACTTGCACCATAATTCACACAATCACTGTCTTTGCAGAGGTGCCCAGAAATAACAGTTTAGATGTCACTCCAAACAGTCAATATCTCTTTAAAGTGCAGGCACTGTACTTCCCACTGCCAGAACTCAAGTTCTGCTAACCAGTTTCCCCTGAATCCCTTCACAAAATATTACCTATGCTCACATTCTAACAACTAGTCAGGTCCCAAAAACCATTCGTCTCCATTCACTCCTATCTAACATGATCACACATGCCTGCTTCATGTCCAGGACCCTTGCACACAAAACCTCTTTTACCCCCTCCCAACATCCTTTCCTAGAATGACCCCTACCCCTCCACTACAGATTTATACACCCTCCAAGTCATTCTGTTTTGCTCCATCCTCTCTAAATGACCAAACCACCTCAATAACCCCTCTTCAGCCCGCTGAATAATACGTTTTGTAACTCCATACCTCCTCCTAATTTCCAAACTACGAATTCTCTGCATAATATTTACACTACACATTACCCTTACACGACATCACCACCTCCAGCCTCGTCCTTGCATTCACAACCCATGCTTCACACCCACATAAGTGTTGGTACTACTATACTCTTGTACAATGGAAGCAAATGGTATGGCGAGCCAACAAGACGTGTACAAAGACTTTTGCTCACTGCAGAAACAATGGGATAGAATTTTTTGAAGTCTCCTACAATAAGCCAAGAGTTATAATGAATCTAGCTGTTAGTGATTGTAAGCACATAATAAAGGCAATCTCAAAATATGCAAATTCAACATTGAAGCAGAAGATTTTTGTACTTTTATAATTATGCATGATACTGCTTTTGTACTTACAATTTTACTTTACAATTGCAACTTAATAGGGAAGGAGTGATGTAAAATATACAGGGCAATCATGCAAATAAAAAAATGTGATAATTAAAGAAATTGAAAAACTGTGAAGTTTCACTAGGCATATTTTCAATAAAACTGACTTCTGTGAATAGTCAAATAACTTCATTCATAATGCAAAATCATGAATATATAAATGTTACTAACCAAAAAAATGCAGCACTTACTTCGTGACTAATGTTGATCCATGAACTTCCTGTACAAGATTTGAAATGTCCTTAGCACGTGCTGGCTGAACACACGTTAACTGGAAGGTGTGCTGTCGTGCACACACATCTCTGGCAACAAGTTCAATACGCCGAGTAGTACAGGTGCGCAAGTCAATCTGTCCACATGCCTCCTATAAAAAAAATTTTTTTTTTTAAATCTGTTACAAATACAATTGCTTAACCAGTAATGTTTAGATATTTTTGAGATTGAAGACACTACATATAATCAAGAAAACTTTTTTCCTGACAACACAAACATTAAAGAAATATTTATTCTTATCAATAACTACTTTATCTATACAGCTCAGTAAGATGAGGAAGTCCGGAGAGCAGAGCAGATATTAGGTGGAGAGGTGAAGGTAACAAAGATGGAAGAGGATATTTCGAAGAGTTGCTGAATATTAGTGATGAAGTGAAGGTGATGTTTTCATGCATGGGACAGGGAGGAGTAACATTGCATATATGTAAGGAGGAATCTGAGGTAGATGTGGGACAAGTGTGTGAGGTAGATTGAAAGAGGATAAAGTGGCTGGGACAGAAGGGATGTCACCATGGTTGTTCAATATATTTATAGATGGGATTGTAAGAGAAGTGAATGCTCGGGTGTTGGCAAGAGGTGTGGGGTTAAAGATAAAGAATCTAACACAAAGTGGGAGTTGTCACAGTTGCTTTTTGATGACGACACTGCCTTTGGGAGATTCTGAAGAGAAGTTGCAGGGGTTGGTGGATGAGTTTGGTAAGATGTGTAAAAAGAAAATTAAAAGTGAATACAGGAAAGAGTAAGGTTATGAAGATAAAAATATTAGGTGACGAAAGATTGGATGGAGAGAGTATGGAGGAGGTGAACGTATTCACATATTAGGGAGTGGACGTGTCAGCAGATGGGTCTGTAAAAGATGAGGTTAATCATAGAACTGACGAGGGGAAAGAGGCGAGTGGGACACTGAAGTGTCTGTGGAGACAAAACTTCATCCATGGAAGTAAAGAGGGGAATGTATGAGAGTATAGTTATACCAATGCTCTTATACGAGTGTGTGAAACTTGGGTGGTGAATGTTGCAACAAGTAGAAGGCTGGTGGCAATGGAGATGTCATGTCTGAGGGCAATGTGTGGTGTGAATATAATACAGAAAATCTGTAGTTTGGGGATTAGGAAGAGGTGTGGGATTACCAAAACTATTATCCAGAGGGCTGAGGAGGGGTTATTAAGGTGTTTCAGATATGTAGAGAGGATGCAATGAAATAGAATGACTTCAAGAGTGTATAAATCTGTAGTGGAGGGAAGGTGGGGTAGGGGTTGGCCTAGGAAATGTTGGAAGGAGGGGGTAAAGGAGCAAGTGCATAGGTCTCTTGTTCAAGGAAAACATGGATAAGAGAATGAAATAATTATAGAAGGATAAGCCTGTCAAGTGTACCAGGTAAAGTTTATGGTAGAATTAATAAGTGCTAGGGGTAATACAAGGTAGGACTACCAAGGAGTAGAGAGGATTGAGGAAGGATAGAGGATGTGTAAACCAAATGTTTACACTGAAACATACAAGTGAGCAGTACTTAGTTGAGAGTAAACAGTGATTTGTTATATAGATTTAGAAAAGGCATCTGATAGGGAGGATACGAGGCCTTGTGGTAAATGTTGCAAATGACTGGAACAGGAAGCAAATACAGGACTTCTATTAAAATACAGCACAAATTATCAGACCTATACATTATAATCAAATCCAAGCAACAATTTAAATAAAATTTTACCTTCTTGCCCTCATCATCTGGGTACCGCCAATAACGAAGATGCATTCCATTAAGAACACACCATAGCCTGTTCCAGGCACCATATCCTCCAACATCCTCAAACATGGTAAGGAAGCCACGCTCTACAATCCCACCCTCAAAACTGCAACTCACACGCATCAGTAGATGACCATCAAGGGGAGAGGAGAAAGGCACCTGGAAACAAAATATATCAAGATTTTGCAAGTAAACAACAATTTATGGCCTAGCCTCTCAAAATTTGTTACCCACTGCCAATTCTGAAAATTGTTCTGGTGAGTCATGATGCTAAAGTTTGCAAGCAGAAAGCATATACAACTTCCACAATTTAGCTAATGTAGCATCACTTGATGGGTAAGAAGGCAAACTCCAGATCTTGGTCTCACCTCTTAACTTTTGATCAACTGACATGATTGTGCTTGCTTGTATAAAATTTTGTACCAAAATAAACCATAACTTGAAAATTAAACAATGCTTTGATCCATCTTACAGTATTACCGAGTGATGGTCCATGACAAACTGAATCAAAGTCGTTTCCAGTTTTGGGGTTAATTGTGAACCGTTCTAACCTGAAGCACATTTCAACCAATGCCTTAACCCTTTGACCGTTTCAGTCGTATACATACGTCTTACGAGCCAATGTGTTTGACGTATATATACTCAAAAATTCTAGTGGCTTCAAATCAAGCAGGAGAAAGCTGGTAGGCCCACATGTGAGAGAATGGGTCTGTGTGATCAGTATGCACCATATAAAAAATCCTGCAGCACGCAGTGCATGAGAATTTTTTTTTTTTTTTAATTAAAACGCCGACTTTGTAGTGTACGGATTTTCGTATAATATTTATGGTTGTATTCTCGTTTTCTTGATCTCATTTGATAGAATGGAAAACATATTATAGAAATAGAGGTGATTTTGATTGATTTTACTATGAAAAGGACCTTGAAATGGAGCTCAAAATAAGGGAAATGTTTGATTTTTGCTGATGTTCAAGAGTAAACAAATGATGTCATTGTCCAATAAATGTCCAACTAGCCATTCTAATATGCAGTCATGAATGGAGTGACATTATTTATACAATTACAATATTCCAGTAGTCTGCATAACAGCAAATCTTCTATTTTTTGTTTGAATAAAAATTCAAAATAGAAAGCAAGAGTAATATCAGAGGGGTCTGGAGACATGACTGATGAACAAAGAAAATATTTTAGAGTCAGGAATGTCTGTATTGTTCATTCTGGACCCTATTTTGAAATTGGCATATTTTTTAATTTGCGTGAAATTGGCCAAATTGCCAATTTCTGACCACTTTATTGGGTGGTTGAAATCGGTAAATGGGCAGTTTCTTATACTCAATCGATAGAACAAATGGAGTTCTAAAGAAATAGCTATGAGTTTGGTCAACTGGAACAATGGAATTAGCCGAAAATAGGGCTCAAGGTGGTCGAAATCGCCGATTCGTAAATATCAACACGGTCACAAACTTGTTGAGAGCATAATTCCACAAGTTATCCATCAAATTTCGTTCTTTTGGTGTCATTACCATCGGGAAAAGATTCTCTATCGTTTCATAAGAGAAAATTTTTTTTTTTTTTCCAAAAAAATTTTCAACACCAGGAGACACCTCATGATCTGGGGTTGCAACAGTCAAAAGGTTAAACTTCATAATTATCCTGCAGCATAAAACAATCTAAGATTCTGAACAGAAATGGCGAAATAATAAATGGAAAATTACAAAATAGCGCTATTTACTTTTTCAAGTGTCCATGCATTTCGTGTGAGAGTAGAAATGTTGAGGTGAGTGAACCCAACTAATTGAAAAGCTGATGTTCGGACTGCATAAGGTCCACCTGGGGACTGAACAGATGGAGAGCACACTCTGGAATCATGCTTCTGCATCCTCTTGAGTGGTGTCAGCTTCATACGAGACGGCTCCTGATAAAAAAAAAATACAAAATTGTATATTTAAATTTCTAATTAGGCATTTAATGTACTTAAGAGTACACATGAAGTTTTGAAAGTCTTAGCGAGTGCTGTACTTTTAACTAATGTTATGAGAGACAAGTAGGGTAACCACACTACATTTGCACGGTGCAAGAATTCAAAGGTTGAGCAGAATATGCACTTGCATTTGAGATGTTTCATACACTTATGCCCAGACCATTATCCTGGAGTCTATGAATTCTATTAGCAAGCTGAATTTCACTATCCATCAGATCATGGATTCATGACTTGTGGATTAACTTCCACACTTTGAACACGTTATTCACACTGGACTGCCTACTATTATTGTGGAAAAGATAGTCACCTACCCTAGCTAGTGTGCATCTAGGCGCTATGATATTCTCTGCGATGGCCCCAAAGGGGTTGCATTCAGCCTGAGTGCTTTTGGTGTATGGTCTGAGAATCCAGTCCATGTAGAAATAATTTGTAAGCTCCAATAAATCTTCAGCAGTACATGTTCACAAATATTTCAGTCATTAATCATGGGATATTGGCAGTTTGGAGGGATATGTTGTGTATCTTTATACATATATACTTCCAAGCTGTTGTATTCTGAGCACCTCTGCAAAAACAGTGATAATGTGTGAGTGTGGTGAAAGTGTTGAATGATGATGAAAGTATTTTCTTTTTTTTGGGTCACCCTGCCTAGGTGGGAGATGGCTGACATTGTTGGAGGGGGGGGGGGGTCTAATTTTTCAATTTGGCAAAGGTTTCAGAGCTGAAGACCATAAGCAGGAAGTAAGTGCCAGTCTCCCAAGGTTGCTGTCAGAAGCCTCTTAATAAAAGCACTCCACAGAGCAATTTAGTCCCTAATCAAAGACTGGAAAAAACAAATATAGCAACTCCTACTTTCATAATAATCATATACCACATACACAGCATGTCTCCAGCTTAGTTTTGATGCAGATTAGGAACCTGCCCAAACATTATCCACGCTTGCCTATGAGTCACTACAAATCCTTGAGCTTCCCTATTAGCATATTTTGATTATCCAATGATTTTAACAGTGAGTAATGAGCCAATAGATTCATTTATACAATGATTCCCTGGCTCAGTGACCTTCCCCATGCCCAAATATCTCTATTGTGGTCATTATTTCTCATGAATGCCAATATTAACCTGATAATACATGTCAAATGTTTCTTAAAAAACTAACAATCAAACTAAACTTATTTTGCAGTTAATGTGTAGGGACGACTGTACAACTCTCACCTACATTCAACACAATAATAGGTGATTGAGTTAAAAGTAAGTATTGTATATGCAAAATATAAAAGTTCTTTTCAACTTTTACCTGTCTTGATAGGCAATGAGAGCACAAACCATTTTCAAAAGCACAAGAAAAAGTATCTCTACTGTTCAGCCAACTTTTTTGCATCTGCCACAACCTATTAACAATTAAGATGTGTTGAACCAATGTAAAATATTTTACAACTTACATTGTTAATATTTTGAGGCAGATAAAATTTTAAATTATGTTTTGGATTGCAACTTCAGTTTACACAGAAGGAATTATAAAAGCATTTAAGGTAACTGCAGAGGTTGAGTATAGAGGATGCAAAGACAATGTAATATGACTATTCAATGTACTCACTTCTTTAATCTCACTGGTCTTGTACAACTTACTAGCAAAACTTAGTACTATATTATTTTGGTTATTCAAGAACCTTTAAGGATGCAATTATTCAATATCAATATTTGAGGTTTCCATTATGGATAGAAAAACATACCTTTTTTATATTATGCTGTCGCTGGGGGTGAGTGCAGAGTGCATATACTTCAAGAGTAATGTTAAAATCAGAAGTGAGGTGATGGAGGGCCATAAGATTAGGAAAAGTGACAGAACCCTCCACAACACATTCAGGTGTCGTCTGTAGCTGAGAAGATATTACTTGTTCACGATGCTTCACCAAAACCATTAGATGATACAAATCATCACCTGAAAGAAAAAAATCTTCAGAAAAGATACTTTAAACTTTGAGGGAGAATGATGAAAAGATAAATCATTACTGACATGAAACAAATTCAAATACACGTATATACATTTTTTTTTTTTTGTTTAATGTGTCAGCAGTTTCCCACCGAGGCAGGGCGACCCCAAAAAAAAAAAAAAAAAAAGAGAAAGAGAGAGAGAGAGAGAGAGAGAAAGAGAACAAGAGAAAGAGAAAGAAAGAAAGAGAAAGAGAGAAAGATAAAGAGAAAGAGAGAGAAAGAGAGAAAGAAAGAAAGAAAAAGAGAGAACATCACTCCATCTGAGATCATCATACCAGATGACTCAGTATGGAACTACATCCTGCAGCATAATGATCTCAAACAATAAAGTAGTTATCAAATGAAATGCTGGCCTAAGATGTAGTAACTCATCCTGTTCCACTTTATGTCTCATAACTAATAAATGCTTCAATGAGCTGATGTAGGTAAAGCCTGTTGCAAAAAATAGAAACTAAAAAAAAAAAAACTTAAAGTAAAGAAAAAAAGAAAAAGAAGAAAAAGAGAGAAAAAGAGAAGAGAGAAAAAAGAGAAAAGAGAGAAGAGAAGAAGAGAAGAGAGAGAAAGAGAAAGAGAGAAAGAGAGAGAAGAGAAAGAGAGAGAGAGAGAGAGAAAGAGAGAGAGAAAGAGAGAAAGAGAGAAAGAGAGAAAGAGAGAAAGAGAGAAAGAAAGAGAAAGAAAGAGAGAAAGAGAGAGAGAAAGAGAGAAAGAGAGAGAAAGAGAGAGAAAGAGAGAGAAAGAGAGAAAGAGAGAAAGAGAGAGAAAGAGAGAAAGAGAGAAAGAGAGAAAGAGAGAAAGAGAGAAGAAAGAGAAAGAGAAGAAAGAGAGAGAAAGAGAGAAAGAAGAAAGAGAAGAAAGAGGAGAAAGAGAAGAAAGAGAAGAGAAAGAAAGAGAAGAGAGAGAGAGAGAAAGAGAGAGAGAGAAAGAGAGAGAGAAAGAGAGAGAGAGAGAGAAAGAGAAAGAAAGAGAGAAAGAGAGAGAAAGAGAGAAAGAGAGAGAAAGAGAGAGAAAGAGAGAGAAAGAGAGAGAAAGAGAGAGAAAGAGAGAGAGAAAGAGAGAGAGAGAAAGAGAGAAAGAGAAAGAGAGAAAGAGAAAGAGAGAAAGAGAAAGAAAGAGAGAGAAAGAGAAAGAGAGAGAAAGAGAGAGAAAGAGAGAAAGAGAGAGAAAGAGAGAGAAAGAGAGAGAGAGAAAGAGAGAAAGAGAGAAAGAGAGAAAGAGAGAGAGAGAGAGAGAGAGAGAATGATATTTATTAGTTTCACGACAAAGTAGCTTGAAACTGAGCTCAAAGCAGCAGAAATGCTCAATTTTTGCCAATTTTCCAGAGCACACAAATGACGTCATTCATCCAATTCACGTTAAACTGGCCAGTTTAATATACATTTAGGAATGCACCGACATATATACAATTATTACAATAATGGAATTGTCTGCTTAACAGTAAATCTTGTGAATAAAAATTCAAAATGCAAAGAAAGCATAATATAAAGAGGCCTAGGACGTAACTAGTAGCAGCAGAACTTTTATCATTCAATCCTTATTTAAGGTTATACATTTCTTTTTCATATAGAAGTAGCTGCTGCTTTTTAAATGCAACACTTTCTCATGTAAAATGAAGATCTATATTGTCTGTACTTACATGCACATTCAGACAACATAAGGACCCCAAAGATGAGTTATGCGCATATTATGCAGGCAATTTGAAGCATAAAAATTAGATGCTGTGTGGTGTTACTGAGCATTTAATTTAGAGGGCTGAGGAGGGATTCCAAGGCGATTTGTGCATCCAGAAAGGATGAAGCAATGACCAAGAGTTTGTATAAATCGGAGGTGGAAGGTGTTGGCTCTGAGGAAGGGTTGAGTGGTATAGGTGGTGTTGAGTTGGCTTGAGCATGAAATAGGCTCAACTCACTAGACTGAGTGGAGTGTGTAGAGAAATGGCTTTTATAGACTGACGTGTTGGTGGAGAGTGAGCAAGTTGACATTTACAAAAGAATCAAGGAAACTAGTTAGTCAGATTTGAGACCTGGAGGTGGTGAACAGTGCTAGTGCCCTGAGGAAGGGGTGAGGGTGATGCAGTTCAGAGTTATTTGAATTAGGATTTTTGTGCACTTCTGAAAAGGAAAGTATTGATGTAGAATTTTTTTTTGTCCAGGCATACCTCAGTGGGAGACAGCCAATGGAAAAAAAAAATTAAGATAAAGTTGCAATTACCTTTCATTCCTTTTCTAAGAAAGTCTTGTTTTAGAGGTACAGATATGTTACTAATACTGATGGAACCCATACAAGTATCTTCATCACCAGACCAACTCTGCTGTCCTAGGGCTCCCTCGGTTTTTAGTCTCTGCAAGTGAAAAATTAGGATTTACACAAAGTTCATTTTCTGACTAATTGTAATTAAAACACAATAATTTTAGCACAAACTCTACATTACTGGAGCTTTATCATTTACTTTGTACACTGGGTAACATTAAATGGAAAACCACACATTACTGACATCAAGTAAACATAGATACCAGTTTATGAATAAAAAAAAATGCCCACAAGCTCAAGTTCTTTAAATTATATTCAAACATCTGTATTCTCAATTCTAATATACATCTTGATCTGATATTCAACTGAATTTTTATACTATTTTCACTTGCCTTACTTCACTATTTACAACCATTATTGCTCAAAGTTAAAATATCAACCCTGTAATGCTATCTTTGACCCCAAAGAATACTGCACAATCAATACCCTTAAAACTAATATAATTTTATTACCATTCCTAAACCTTCAAAAAGTATTAGCCTTAAAATAGTTATCCTGCCCGTAAAATAATTTAAATACTGCAGTATATTAATAAGTTATATGCCGTATCTCCCTAAACTGTTATACGCAATGATGTCTCTCAAACTCTATAATTATAATAATTAGTATTATTCTGGTAATTAACAACTACTACCACCTCTCTTCTTCCTTTCCTACCACCTCTCTTGTCCTGTCCCTGTCTGCTGGCCTATATATACTCCCTCCTCTCCTTTTTTAGTGCGACTTTGTAAATGGTCCAAGTCGAACGAAAATGTCATAAGCTCCTCTCTCCTATATCTGGGCTATTTGTGTGTTATTCTGGTAATGTTCCTTGGGTTCTCTTGAAAGTTTACTTTAATAACATGTGCCTTTTACAATAAAATACCTGAATTTCATTCAATGAGGTCTGCCTTTTCTGACTGGCAAGCAGCAATAGCTTCTCTGCTTCCACATGCTGTGGTGTTCCTTGTTGTTCAGGACGTTGAAGTACAACTGTAACAGCATTGGATGCCTGAGCAATTACCCGCTGCTGCTCAGATACCTGTAACCAAAGTTAGGAAAAGAATTGTCAAGCTCTGATATACAAAGTATGCATGTAAATGGAGAAACTAAAACATCAAGCATCCTTCAACTGGCACATTACAATTTCTACTATGATCATACCTCCTCCTGCAATTCTTTGATGCGAGCACTGACGGTGACTGAAGGGCTTACAGGCTCAGGAGTTGGTGATCGCAAATCTGGTCGGCGAACAATCTGACGTACTGGAGTGTAGGTTACTTCCTGTTGGTAGGAACGTACTACTCAGTCTTTTCACTGATAAGCAAGCAAAATTTATGAATAACACTTAGGACAGCAGTTGTTATATTTATACATCTTCATTCCCTTTCCCTCCCAAGGAAACTACATTACCTAACTTATAAATTTAACATGTTCAATATTCTCAAACTATTTTATGTGATGCACTATCAAAGAGGGTGGCAGCATGTATGTTCAGATTAAACCACTTTCCTCTTTTTCATTTGTTTCCCTACTTCTGCATTTCACCCCAGCATTTTCAATACATGCTAGTATCAAAAGTTAAATTTCCATGAGATCAATTTTTTTTATTGTGCTCTAGTTTGATGCCTAACATTTGGCAAGCCTTCTATGTTTCAGCATTGTACTTTTATTTTCAACATTGGCCATCTCACACCAAGGCAGACTTACCAAACCAAAAAGCATTAACCATCACTTATTCAAGTTCTCTTGTCAGAAGTGAGTTTACATCACAGTTCACATGACCCTCCAAACTGCAATCTCACCATTCCTTCAGAATGGAGACATTAAACTTCCCACCTCCAGGACTAAGTCCAGCTAACCAATTTCCTTAATTTCCTACATACACCTTTACTGAAATATTCAAATTCATAATACATTATACTACATTTTTAAGCATCTTAATCACTAACAAAGGATAAAATCTGAATTGCTACAAAGTTTAAAATCTTACCGGCTTTTGCTTGCGATACAGAGAGATGCTATGGGTAAGTGTTTCATGGTCTTCTTGATGTGTTGGAGAGTTTTGGTTGAGTTTTGGAGTCTTGTAGGCATTTAGCGGCTATGTTGGACAGACCAATATTTATAAATTTTAAGTAAAATATCATGCATTATTATCTACAAAGTACAATACACGATTACATTCGTGGGAAAGTGTTTAACCATTAGGAAATAAATGTAGCACCTAGGGAATGAACAATTTTAATCCAAGGAAGGTATGAGTAGCTCCAATTTCTTGGATCAAAAGTTGTCCATCCTCAAAGCATTCCCTTAAAGTGACCAACAGCATGTATACAAGAAACAGTTACATTAAACTTTACAAAGCAAAAATTTTTACAAAGTACACCTACCATCCGACTTATGACCTGCTCGACTTACGACCACTCGACTTACGACTGTTTTTTATGCCAAATTTCTGGGAAATAAACAACTATTTGTGTTGTACACTGTTTATCCTAAACCTTACAGTGTAAAATACAGTACTAACAGCATAAAAAGTAAAGTAAAACATGAAATACCAAAATAAAACAATAAAATAGTCATTACAAAAATGTGATGTTGATATTCAGTAGTAAAGTTTGACTTACGTCCACATTTTGACTTACTACCAGTTTCTCGGAACCGAACTCGGTCGTAAGTCGGATGGTAGGTGTACAATATAAGGACAGTATTTGTATGGCACCTATAATGTATATTCCACACTTTTTTTTTAATGCAGTTCACCAAACACTAACAATCTCTAATTTTCCTTAATTGCAGCAACATAAAAGATTTTAATAAATTAAGTAAAAGATTGAGACTGAACACATCGACTCCAGGCTGAGGGACTGATTACCTCATACTCCTCCTCCTCTCCTTACGCCTTCCTCTTTGTATTGGACTGATGAAGCCACTGTGTGGCGAAACGTTTCCTGAATAAAGATTCCCATATGCTGCATAAGTGTCTCAATCTTCAACTTGTTGGTTTTTCAAACCATTCATCACAATAAATTAACACTACAAGTAAAAAGTAGACTTAAAATTTTTTAAGAACTAGCAGTTAAACTTACGGAGTCATCCTGAGAACGGATTCTCTTTGGTGGTGTTGGTTCCTCATCCAAGGCCTCATCAATGGCATCATCTATTGCACCAAGAGCATCCATTGTGCTTTCCGACATACCGTAGACCTAAAAATCAGAAAATTTTATATATAAAAAATCAAGTGTCACCTACTGAGCTTTACCCCTCATCCATTAAGAGGCACTTTGTAAACCTACCGAGCACTACTGCTTATCCATTGAGGCAGTCTGCAAGCCTACTGAGCTCCAACCCCTTATCCATTAAGAAGCAGTCTGAATCAACTATGAGAATATACAAGCAGAGAATGAAGGTTAGTGTTAAATATAATTGGTCAATACTATTCTTCAAATTAAATTTCTGGACCCTACTTTTCTATAATGCTCGAGACCACAGCCATCCCAGGTAATGTTCGGTGAACCAGCCCTATGACCTACATCTAAACTTAATGATAGAGGTAAGCATTTGCATGTGCAAATGCTTACCTCTATCATTACGTTGTAAAATGGTCTTATCTACAGAACACCCATAAAATTACCTGACCACCCAATGTTCTTACTGGACTATCATTTCTCCAGTTCTCTTATCTGATAATGGTTCAAAATTTTCAGTTTTCATGTCAAATTTGTGGGCTCAGTGAATGTGAAACCTCATTAAATCTTGTACATTTTTTTGCATAATGTCTCAGAAATGCATATTGTACTGTAACAGTATTTAGTAAAGGAAAAAAGGATTCAGTTTACCATATCTATGCTTACATCAGAATTAGAAGCTTCAGTATTTTCTGCTATCATTGACAAGGGTTTATCCATGGCGGTGGAAGCTGCGTGCTGAATTTTCTGTCCTAGGCTTTCTATTGATGCAAAAGTCAATACACTCTCTGAAAAACTGGAAGAATTATAAAATTAGTGTACCAACACAGAAATGTAAAATAAAAATTAAGCTTTTAAGAGAATTCGTTGTATTAATGAAACAATGTGAAGATTGAGACACTTATGCAACTTTTTTTTTTTTTTTCAACAACCAAGGCAGGATGACCAAAAAATAAAGAAAAATCCCCAAAAAGAAAATACTTTCATCATTCAACACTTTCACCTCACTCACACATTATCACTGTTTTTGCAGAGGTGCACAGAATACAACAGTTTAGAAGTATATACGTATAAAAATACACAATATATCCCTCCAAACTGCCAATATCTCAAACCCCTCCTTTAGAGTGCAGGCATTGTACTTCCCATTTCCAAGACTAAAGTCCAGTTATATAAAATAACCGGTTTCCCTGAATCCCTTCACTAAATATTACCCTGCTCACACTACAACAGCTCGTCAGGTCCCCAATACCATTTGTCTCCATTCACTCCTATCTAACACGCTCACACACGCTTGCTGGAAGTCCAAACCCCTCGCCCATAACACCTCTTTTATTCCCTCCCTCCAACCTTTTCGAGGACCCCTACCCCGCCTTCCTTTCCCTACAGATTTATACGCTCTCCATGTCATTTTACTTTGATCCATTCTCTCTAAATGACCAAACCACCTCAACAAACCCTCTTCAGCCCTCTGACTAATACTTTTATTAACACCACACTTTCTCCTAATTTCCACACTCTGAATTTTCTGCATAATATTTACACCACACATTGCCCTTAGACAGGACATCTCCACTTCCTCCAACTGCCTCCTCGTTACAGCATTTACAACCCAAGCTTCACACCCATATAAGAGTGTTGGTACTACTATACTTTCATACATTCCCTTCTTTGCCTCCATAGATAAAATTTTTTGCCTCCACATATACCTCAATGCACCACTCACCTTTTTTTCCTTCATCAATTCTATGATTAACCTCTTTCTTTCATAAATCCATCCACTGACATGTCAACTCCCAAATATCTGAAAACATTCACTTCTTCCATACTACTCCTCCCCAATTTGATATTCAATTTTTCTTTATCTAAATCATTTGATACTCTATGTTCACTTTCAACTTTCTACCTTTACACCCACTCCCAAATTCGTCCACTAACCTTTGCAATTTTTCTTTAGAATCTCCCATAAACACAGTATCATCAGCAAAAAGTAACTGTCACTTCCCATTTTGTATTTAATTCCCCATAATTTAATCCTATCCCTCTCCTGAACACCCTAATATTTACTTCTTTTACAACCCCATCTATAAATATATTAAACAACCATGGTGACATTACACATCCCTGTCTAAGACCTACTTTTACCGGGAAATAGTCTCCCTCTCTTCTACACACCCTAACCTGAGCCTCACTATCCTCATAAAAACTCTTTACAGCATTTAGTAACTTACCACCTATTCCATATACTTGCAACATCTGCCACATTGCTTCCCTATCCACTATCACATGCCTTTTCTAAACCCATAAATGCAATAAAAACTTCCCTACCTTTATCAATGCTTCATTGTAAACACTATCTACACATACTCTACCCACTCAAAAACCTCCTTGCTCATCTGTAATTCTACATTCTGTCTTACCTCTAATTCTTTCAATAATAACCCTACCATACACTTTTCCTGGTATACTCAGTAAACTTTTTTTTTTTATTTTTTTTTATTATCACACCGGCCGATTCCCACCAAGGCAGGGTGGCCCGAAAAAGAAAAACTTTCACCATCATTCACTCCATCACTGTCTTGCCAGAAGGGTGCTTTACACTACAGTTTTTAAACTGCAACATTAACACCCCTCCTTCAGAGTGCAGGCACTGTACTTCCCATCTCCAGGACTCAAGTCCGGCCTGCCGGACTTGAGTCCTGGAGATGGGAAGTCCCTTCATAAATGTTACTTTGCTCACACTCCAACAGCACGTCAAGTATTAAAAACCATTTGTCTCCATTCACTCCTATCAAACACGCTCACGCATGCCTGCTGGAAGTCCAAGCCCCTCGCACACAAAACCTCCTTTACCCCCTCCCTCCAACCCTTCCTAGGCCGACCCCTACCCCGCCTTCCTTCCACTACAGACTGATACACTCTTGAAGTCATTCTGTTTCGCTCCATTCTCTCTACATGTCCGAACCACCTCAACAACCCTTCCTCAGCCCTCTGAGACAACAGTTTTGGTAATCCCGCACCTCCTCCTAACTTCCAAACTACGAATTCTCTGCATTATATTCACACCACACATTGCCCTCAGACATGACATCTCCACTGCCTCCAGCCTTCTCCTCGCTGCAACATTCATCACCCACGCTTCACACCCATATAAGAGCGTTGGTAAAACTATACTCTCATACATTCCCCTCTTTGCCTCCAAGGACAAAGTTCTTTGTCTCCACAGACTCCTAAGTGCACCACTCACTCTTTTTCCCTCATCAATTCTATGATTCACCTCATCTTTCATAGACCCATCCGCTGACACGTCCACTCCCAAATATCTGAATACGTTCACCTCCTCCATACTCTCTCCCTCCAATCTGATATTCAATCTTTCATCACCTAATCTTTTTGTTATGAAAGATTGAATATCAGATTGGAGGGAGAGAGTATGGAGGAGGTGAACGTATTCAGATATTTGGGAGTGGACGTGTCAGCGGATGGGTCTATGAAAGATGAGGTGAATCATAGAATTGATGAGGGAAAAAGAGTGAGTGGTGCACTTAGGAGTCTGTGGAGAGTCAGTAAACTTATTCCTCTATATTTTTTACAATCTCTTTTGTCCCCCTTCCCTTTATATAAAGGGACTAAACACGCTCTCCGCCAATCCCTAGGTACCTTCCCCTCTTGCATGCATTTATTAAACAAAAATACCAACCATTCCAACACTATGTCCCCCCCTGCTTTTAACATTTCTGTCATGATCCCATCATTTCCAGCTGCTTTACCTCTTTTCATTTTACGTAATGCCTCACGCACCTCCCCCACACTCACATCCTGCTCTTCTTCACTCCTAAAAGATGGTATACCTCCCTGGCCAGTGCATGAAATTACCGCCTCCCTTTCTTCGTCAACATTTAAAAGTTCCTCAAAATATTCTCGCCATCTACCCAAAACCTCCATCTCCCCATCTACTTACTCCCCTACTCTGTTTTTTACTGACAAATCCATTTGTTTCCTAGGCTTTCTTAACTTGCTTAACTCACTCCAAAATTTGTTCTTATTTTCATTAAAATTTCTTGACAGTACCTCTCTCACTCTACCATCTGCTCTCCTTTTGCACTCTCTCACCACTCTTTTACTCTCCATATACTCTGCTCTTCTTATGCAATATATGGGAATCTGTATTATAGAAACATTTTGCCACACAGTGGCTTTAGCAGTCCAATACATAGCAGAAAGATGTAAGGAGAGGAGGAGTTTGAGGTAATCAGTCCCACAGCCTGGAATCAATGTATTCAGTCCATCAATCTTTTAAATTGATGGACTGAATATACATCAAACCTCAAACTACTCCTCTCCTTATACCTTTCTGCTTCCAGCACTCATACCTGGCTAACTGGCTTCCCAGAATACCTTTCATAAAAGTTACCCTACTCGCACTCATTGTCTATTAGAAACCACTTGACTACATGCACTCCTATCCAACGTGCACACGCTGATTGCTTGAATCTCTCTAACTCGGCCTCTTGTATTTTCATTTAACCATTCTTGGGATGACCCTTTCCCGTCTCCCTTCCACCACAGATTTCTTGTCACCCTTTTCATCCACCTGTCTCCCTCAATCTTCACCCAACATGCCCGAAACCACTTTAACAGCTCCTCCTTAGCCCTCTGAATTATACCCTTGGTGACCCCCCCCCCCATATTCCCTTTAAATTTCTATGCTTCAAATTCTTGACATGATATTCATACCACTTATTGCTCTCAGATAAATATCTGCTGCCTCTAGCTTTCTTTTGGCTGCTGCATTCAAAACCCATGCCTCACATTCGTATAAAAGGGTTGCTAACACTATTCTCTGGTACATTTCCATTGTTGCCTACATAGGCAAACTTCCTTCCAGAGATACCTCAACATACCACTTTTACTCTTTTCCCCTTTCCCTCCCTTTCCTCATAATTTGTATGGTTCACTTCATATTTCATACACCACATAATTTTCTACATTTCTCCAATAATTCCTTCATGGTCTTGTAAAACCTTCACTGCAGTTCCACCATTTTCCTAATCATTGATGGCTTTATGCCTGCCAATCTTGCTACTTCTCATGACTATTCCATAAATGCTCGTATCGTGAAACTTATTGCACATGTAATAAGCATTGTCAGTGTGTAACAGGTTTTTGAATACCGACCAGTTGAAAATGTGGGAATCTATTGAAAAGTTTCACCACACAGAGGCTTCATCAGTCCAATACATAGCAGAAAGATGTAAGGAGAGGAGGAGTTTGAGGTAATCAGTCCCACAGCCTGGAATCAATGTGTTCAGTCCATCAATCTTTTAGATTGATGGATTGAATATACATCAAACCTCAAACTACTCCTCTCCTTATACCTTTCTGCTTTGTATTGGACTGATGAAGCCTCTGTGGTGAAACTTTTCAATAGATTCCCACATTTTCAACTGGTCGGTATTCAAAAACCTGTTACACACTGACAATGCTTATTACATGTGCAATAAGTTTCATGATACGAGCATTTATGGAATAGTCATGAGAAGTAGCAAGATTGGCAGGCACAAAGCCATCAATGATTAGGAAAATGGTGGAACTGCAGTGAAGGTTTTACAAGACCATGAAGGAATTATTGGAGAAATGTAGAAAATTATGTGGTGTATGAAATATGAAGTGAACCATACAAATTATGAGGAAAGGGAAGGAAAGGGGAAAAGAGTAAAAGTGGTATGTTGAGGTATTTCTGGAAGTAAGTTTGCCAATGTAGGCAACAATGGAAATGTACCAGAGAATAGTGTTAGCAACCCTTTTATACGAATGTGAGGCATGGGTTTTGAATGCAGCAGCCAAAAGAAAGCTAGAGGCAGCAGATATTTATCTGAGAGCAATAAGTGGTATGAATATCATGCCAAGAATTTGGAGCATAGAAATTTAAAGGGAATATGGGGGGGGTCACCAAGGGTATAATTCAGAGGGCTAAGGAGGAGCTGTTAAAGTGGTTTCGGGCATGTTGGGTGAAGATTGAGGGAGACAGGTGGATGAAAAGGGTGACAAGAAATCTGTGGTGGAAGGGAGACGGGAAAGGGTCATCCCAAGAATGGTTAAATGAAAATACAAGAGGCCGAGTTAGAGAGATTCAAGCAATCAGCGTGTGCACGTTGGATAGGAGTGCATGTAGTCAAGTGGTTTCTAATAGACAATGAGTGCGAGTAGGGTAACTTTTATGAAAGGTATTCTGGGAAGCCAGTTAGCCAGGTATGAGTGCTGGAGGTGGGAAGGACAGTGCCTGCAGTCTGGAGGAGTGAGGATGTTACAGTTGGAGCATAATCTGAGTGCACACTTCTGGAAAGACTAATTGTATGAATGTTTTCTTTGGGTCTCCCTGCCTTAGAGGAAGTCATCTAGTTTAAATAAAAACTAATTAGAAAGGATGCTGCCTCACAAAGTTAATAGCTTTCATATCATGACATTTTTTCATTATCTAACAAGCATTTATATTTCACATATTTGTCTCCAACTACCTCCCCACTACACGATTTGAAGAGACTGCTTAAATACCAAACCTTCCCATTCATGAATGCCTAAATGTGCTTTATACTTTTCATTTTTTTTTGTTTTGTATTAAGGTAAATACAGGCTACACTTCCTCTTTTGATTGTATGCAAACTCACTTGCACATTGATTTGTTAGTATACTTGGAGGCAAAGAGGAGAATGTATGAGAGTATAGTTTTACCAACGCTCTTATATGGGTGTGAAGCATGGGTGATGAATGTTGCAGCGAGGAGAAGGCTGGAGGCAGTGGAGATGTCATGTCTGAGGGCAATGTGTGGTGTGAATATAATGCAAAGAATTCGTAGTTTGGAAGTTAGGAGGAGGTGCGGGATTACCAAAACTGTTGTCCAGAGGGCTGAGGAAGGGTTGCTGAGGTGGTTCGGACATGTAGAGAGAATGGAGCGAAACAGAATGACCAAGATTGTATCAGTCTGTAGTGGAAGGAAGGCGGGGTAGGGGTCGGCCTAGGAAAGGTTGGAGAGAGGGGGTAAAGGAGGTTTTGTGTGCAAGGGGCTTGGACTTCCAGCAGGCATGCGTGAGCGTGTTTGATAGGAGTGAATGGAGACAAATGGTTTTTAATACTTGACGTGCTGTTGGAGTGTGAGCAAAGTAACATTTATGAAGGGGTTCAGGGAAACCGGCAGGCCGGACTTGAGTCCTGGAGATGGGAAGTACAGTGTCTGCACTCTGAAGGACGGGTGTTAATGTTGCAGTTTAAAAACTGTAGTGTAAAGCACCCTTCTGGCAAGACAGCGATGGAGTGAATGATGGTGAAAGTTTTTCTTTTTCGGGCCACCCTGCCTTGGTGGGAATCGGCCAGTGTGATAAAAATAATAATAATACTTAAATAACTATTTTCAGACTATCAAATGCACTGCTAGAGGGGTTTCTGCCTCATACTTAGCACAAGGAGTATCGAGCTCCTGAATACTCCTGGAGCTGAAAGATCAACATGGGTTTAGCACTTCATGTAAATACGTATGTGGAAGAACAAAATGCTGCCTTAATAGACACTTAAAGTTAAAATCTGCAAGAACTTGTAGCAGTCCAAATGTGCATAAAAGGAACAGAGGAAGGCAAAATTACATTTACAATATGCATATCACTAATGTCTTCGCATTACATGTATGTAAAATATTTATTGTTCTATTGTAATCCATTTTGTAAGTTGCAAGTTTGTCTGAAATATTCTGCATAACCAGGGGCTTTCCACATTGAGAAATGTTATCCAGTTATGCACTGTGTAGAAATAAAGCAATTATTTATTTAGATGCATCTCTTATTTTCTAAGAAAATGAATCCAAACCAGTACCTCTTATGTACTACCTGCTAATAAGAGTAACAAAATACCCAACACAAATCTAGGTAAACATACCTTGAATCTCTGGTTTCATCTTCATCCTGGCTGTCAGGAACTTCAGAATGCGACTCAATGTCCGTGAGCGATGGGTAAATGTGGCCAGGTTTCACCTTTGTAACAAATGTTTTCTTTGGAGAAGTTTGAACTTCTGAGAAGATAACATAGAATAGTTTATTTTTTTTTTTTAAGCCTCACTTACTGACTTTAAATCTGTCGATTTTATCTACTACACTTACATAATAACCTAGAAGATTTTAAGTACATTATATCCATGTACAGAATTTGTACCCTATTAGACATCAATATGCAGTTAATTTTATGAAAATATAGTAATCTGTAGTGTTAGCATTCACATGATCTTAAAGATAAAATGCTTTGCTTCTTAGATTTTGTTTCAGCCAGTCACTGTGGTATAACAAGCAATGTACTAAACAGATCAGTGCTTATTAATACACTGACACTCATCTGCATTTTTATTTTAACACAGGATAGGAAGATTGCATTTTTGTACAAAATTATTTGGCAATTCGAAAAGCAAGCAAAGTAAAAGTAAAAGAAACATGGATGAGGGATACTAACAACTGAAAACAATCGCTGTGAGGTATGAATCAGGATGAGAAATTAGTGATATTCCAAACTTTTTTTTTTAACACTGGTTGTATGTATCCCACTGGGTGACCTATAAACAAAAATCAGCTATTCTTTTCAAATTTAATAATTTATACTAGACCCTTGCACCCGGTATTCAAGTTGCCTCTTACAATGTGCAAGGCGTATGGTGGAAAAATTGTTCCACTTCCCCATGGAGAAATTCCAAACTTAGTATTTGATATATTTAATGACTAATATTAATTAATGTTTACAAGTTTTTACTTGAGAACAATGCCATAATACTGACTTGGTAGGATACTTTGTTGATGTATTACTGGAATTTAAATCCAAGTCAATTGAAAATTTTGAAGCTGGGAACCTACTCGTTCTGAAAATACTTCCTCATACATACAACCCACTCTAGGGTATGCAGTCAATGTGGAACTTACTTTAAAAAAAAAAAAAATGAAACAGAACAAGACCATTAAAAATGGGGCCCCGAGTTGAGGGGAAAACGAGCTATGGAAATGAACTGACGAACTAAGTGCTAATTCAGAGAGAAGTGAAGGACAAAACAGAGTATGATCCCATAACAAAATACATTATGAAGCATATTGTTAGACAAAGATATGCTCTTGACTAGACATGCAACTAGGAAGTTACACACCCAAATGAACCAGATAGATATCATGACAGAATTTCCTCAACAACAGTGGTAAACATATGGAATCAGCCAAACAATGGCTAAACAGTGCTCATCATTAAAGCATGCAGCACCCCTCTCAAACCATGACCACAAAATAGGTTGTCCCTTGCTCTTTAGAACATCCTTTAACCATCTAGGAAGTGATTAACACATTCTTCAGTATTTCATGGGGTATTTGATAAGACATAAATCGTGTCAGATGGTAAGCAGAGCCAAGAGCAACCACAATAAGGTGACCCAGCATCAGGAAAGAAGGGAAGGCAATGAAAATATTAAACACTGTTCTTACAATCTACACAATACCTCCTATTTTAGTAGAGTTGAGCCTATGTGAATAGGTCTGCTGCTTATGTCTAGGTGACTGTTGTAAAGTGGTAGGTAGCAGTGGCGGTGGTGAAGATGGTGGAACATCACTTAAAAATGAAGATGAGGTAGACTCCAGGAATAGTCGAGGAGGCTTTGGAGGCCCTGCTGTCTCTCCTTGGGTAATTGTATCCTCAGAGGCAGTTGACTCAGTGTAAGAGTCATCACTCTCCAAATACTCCGATTCTGATTCCACTGGGAACCTTGGCCTTCCTACACAAATACATCAAAAAATATTTAAATTAATAGTTGTAAGGCATAGAAAATTTTAGAATTCCCTAACTAAATGGTCTTTAGCTTGCCATTTAATAGTAAAAACCTTTTTAACTAAAGACCAAGTGAATCAAAATGTATTTATTCAGCTTTAAAGAATAACTTAATAAAACACTGGAAAAAAAAATTGTTTTGCTAGACCATCTTACCAGTGTCTTTTGATGCAGTGTCAGGATTTAATGTGGCAATATTCTGCCTGGGCTTCTTGAATCTGTTTAACAATACATCCATCTCCTTTTGGCGCTCAGTCTGGATTTTACTGTTTATCTCATTGGCACGCCAATTATCCTTGATGTTTTCAAAAACTTTTCTTTGTGATTCAAATGAGGGCAGTTTATCTTTACCAGGTGATGGTAGCCTGGTACCTGTTATAAATTGATATATGAATTACGTTTACAGTTACAATATTGCTAAGTATACAAAGTATGACTCCTTGGGTTGTATTTTCAATTTTACGTATTTTTTTTTTTTTTTTCAACAAGTCGGCCGTCTCCCACCGAGGCAGGGTGACCCAAAAAAAAAGAAAGAAAATCCCCAAAAAGAAAATACTTTCATCATCATTCAACACTTTCACCACACTCGCACATTATCACTGTTTTTGCAGAGGTGCTCAGAATACAACAGTCTAGAAGCATACACATATAAAGATACACAACATATCCCTCCAAACTGCCAATATCCCAAACCCCTGAATGAAACATGCACAGCAAATTCAAGGCCCTTTAAAACTGACCAGAGATGATTTTTTCCATCAAGTTTTCAGCCATTTCCCAAACATGCAGGATAACCAAAGTGTGCCACTTTCTGCCTTTTCGGATGGGCAGACATGTAGGTACGGTACCATGCTGACAACGAAAACCTCCTCCCCACCCTACTTTCAGCTATAGGCAGTATTAATGTGCTTCCAGCCTCCCAAAGATTTTCAGCTAATCTACTGTCTAGTCCCTTCTGTGCATTACACTATCATTTATTTCAGAATAACAGTTCAAGAATTTTCTTAAATGCTGCATTCTACAATTAGTAAACTGTATGCTATATTCTGCTCTCAATTTTACAACAGTTTCTATCAAGAGGCAGTTTTCAGATGAATAACAGGTCTTATCAAAATCTGGAAAACTTGTTATTTGTTAGTTTAGTAGATAGAATGACATAAGCAAGCACATAGGTTTCAGACATTACAGTATTAAGTGCATGTGTCCCTTGTTTTATGCCATTAATGCATTCCTGATCCCACTGCAAAAATTTTTGCATTAATAGGGAATGCTAAAACTGTAAATGTTATATAGTGCCTAGAGAGATGGGAGGTATTGAATTTCAATCCAAGGAAGAGGAAAGGTCTAATTCCCTCGATCAAAAGCCCATCACTGGCAACAAAAAAAAAAAAAATTCCCTCGAGGGGCCCAGAGCAAACCCAGTTTAACTTGAAAAACTAACCTGACCCCAGATCCACTTTTTTTATTTTTTAAACACGCTAGGTGTCTCACACCAAGGTAGGGTGGAAAAAAAAATTTCGTCACTGACATGTTACTGAAATCCTATTTTTGCTTCTTCAATAGGAGGGGGTCAGAACCAGACTACAAGGACACTGAGATGGCATATTATTTTTTTTATTTTTTTTTTTTATTAACACACTGGCCGATTCCCACCAAGGCAGGGTGGCCCGAAAAAGAAAAACTTTCACCATCATTCACTCCATCACTGTCTTGCCAGAAGGGTGCTTTACACTACAGTTTTTAAACTGCAACATTACAGATAAAGAAGGAAAATGTTACACACACACACACACACACACAAAAGGAGCACCAAGAACTGAACTCTGTAAAAAAATGTAATATGGTTGTAATCCATTTTTACTGTCCCACACAAATGACATATCATTCACCCATTTCAGCTGCATAAAAGCATGGTTGCTTAACATTTATTGACGGGGTTGTAAAAGAAGTAAATGTTAGGGTTTGGGGGAGAGGGATGGGATTAAATTATGGCAAATCCAAAACAAAAATGGTAGCTAACAATTACTTTTTGCTGATGATACTGTGCTTTGCTTTCGGAAAATTCTAAAGAGAAGTTGCAAAGGTTAGTGGACAAATTTGGGAGGGTCTGTAAGGAACAAAGTTGAGAGAGAACAGATAAGAGTAAGGTGATGAGGGTATCAAACAAGTTAAATAAAGAAAAATTGGATATCACATTGGAGGGAGCGAGTATGAAAGAACTGAATGTGTTCAGGTATTTGGGAGTAGAATTGTCAGCAGATGGGTTTATGAAGGACGTGGGTTAACCACAGAACTGAGGAAGGAAAAATGGTGGGTGGTGCACTGAAGTATCTGTGGAGACAAAACATATTACCCATGGAGGCAAAGAAGGAAAGGTATGAGAGTATAGTGGTACCAACACTTATATGGGTCAGAAGCATGGGTTGTAAATGTTGCAGCAAGGAGGGGGCTGGAAGCAGTGGAGATGTCATGTCCAAGGGCAATGTGTGGAAATATTAGGCAGAGAGTTCCTAGTGTGGAAATTAGATGGTGTGGAGTTACTAAAAGTATTATTCAGAGGGCTGAAGAGGGGCTAAGGTGGTTTGGTAATTTAGAGAGGATGGAGCAAAATAGGATGACTTGGAGGGGGTTTATAAATCTGTAGTGGATGGGAGGAGAGGTAGGGGTCATCCTAGGAAAGGATGGAGGGGAAGGGGGGGTAAAAGAGGTATTGTGTTCAAGGGGCTTGGACATACAGCAGGCATGTGTGAGCATGTCAGATAGTGAATGGAGACGAAGTTTTTGGGACCTGACGAGCTGTTTGAGTGAGAGCAGGTTAATATTTTGTGAAGGGATTCAGGGAAGCCGGTTAGCTGACTTCTGGACAGGTAATGTACAATGCCTGCACTCTAAAGGAGGGGTTTGGGATATTGGTTGTTTGGAGTGACATCTAAACTGTCGTTTCTGAACGCTTCTGCCAAGACAATGATTATGTATGAATGATGGTAAGTGTTGAACGATGAAAGCTTTTGCTTTCGTTTTGGGCTTTTCTTTGGTTTTGGGTCATCCTGCCTTGGTGGGAAACAGCAGATGTGTTAAAAACAAATTAAAAAATTCTTATTTTTTTACTGCAACTTTTTTCCACCAAGGCAGGGTGACACAGAAAAGTTAACACCTTCACTGTCATTCATTCATTTTCACATTCAATATGTAAAAATGACATGTTTTCTTAAGCACAACATTTTGAAAATGTTTAATTGAAGAAACAACTTTACCACTTTGTATTTGATGCAGTTTTTGAGTAATGGCTGGGGAAGGCTCTGAAGCCAGTCTTTTGGCAGGTTTGAGCACTGGTTGAGAGTGATTTACCAAGGGTTTACTGGAGTTCTCACGGGCACCAGCAGCAGCATCACCATGAAGGGTCTAAAATAAAGTATATTAGTAACTGAGTATGTGAAGCTGTTTATGCTAATTAACAATTTACATTAATGCTTAACACTCAAATTTACTTAAATTTACCTTCAGTAACTGGAATTACAGTCACTCGTCTATTAAACTTAAAAAATATTTTAATCAGTTTAAATAATCTCCATACAAAGAAACTGCTGTAGGCCTATTATGCCATGAATGGCAGGTTCTACTGTCAAAATATTCCAACTGCCAAATTATTCTCACAGACATTTTGCATCACTCCTCATGCAAAAGACATACACCTGCCCCCTTCTCTAATTTTAATAAAACTATTTAAAACTGCAGGCTACACTTTGGTCATTATTAAGCCTTAAAGCTTAAGATTAATATAAGGGAATAATTTGCATGCTGCTGGCTTCCTTCTGTTGATACAACTACTGGTACATTCAAATGAGGTATTTTTCTTTGGTAGTCCGCAGTAAGCAATATTAAGAAATTCATACAAACGCTACTCAAGCTTGAACATAGGACTCTCCCCCCCCCCCATGAAATTTAATTTTTAAACAAGATGAAGTGAAATCAGAAAAACTTCATATTTTTTAACAGGTTACTTACTGACATCACAATGTCAGGAGGTAATAGAACAGACGAGTTACCAGATATTCACTCAACCACAAGAATTAAATTTGCATTATTACCTAAGCAAACAATCCTTTGATATACAGTACTATATCAACATACTAAAAAAACACTTAAAGATCACCTTTAGTGGAACAGGCTGGCCAAAAGGAGCTTTGGGAACTAGAACTGCTCCTTGTTTTCTACTGAACAGGGCAAGACGTTCCTGTACACTCATCTCTGCTGGATCTTTTGGGGAAGCTTTCCCACCTGTAAACAAAGTAATTTTTCTTTTTTTTAATTCTTTGGAGGTTGCCCACTAGTTTAATACAAACATCTGAATAAAACTAAATTTAATTTTCCACTTTATTAACACACTTACCATCGTTTTGAGGTTCAAGTTCAACTTTCTATAACAACTGAAAAAATATGCTAACCAGCATTATCAAAAGCAGCAGCCCTTTCTCTTACAGATGACATAAAAGGCTGATCAACTAGTGGCACAGCTTCTGGTATGGGAACCTCCCCTTTCACAACATCCCCCACTGGAGGAGGCCTGTGAGGGCTCAAGTCCCTCCAACTCCTACGTTCAGGGCCACCACGACTGAACCCACATTGTGTTTGAGGCAAATACCTGAAAATAATTAGCAGAATAAACAGAGCATCCACATACTACCATGACCCATAGCAGTATCATAAGTACATTCTAGTATGCACGAGTATAATTTATTTGCCCAGACAAGTCAGTGACAAGTATATATATTACCTCCTTACATATGTATCACTGCAAATAACTTATACTGGGTGCATTCCTTACAGAGCAACCAAGAGCTCAGATTGCATAAAGAATTACTCATTACACTTAACAGTGCTTTTATGATGAAAACTTGGTACAGTATACAATATCTTTTTGCTGTTGAAACATTTTGGTCCTAGGACCCTGATCACTAAATATACAGCAAACTTTCAATTAGAACTGGGGATAACATCCCTGAAAATGTGCATCTCTTTTAAATTAGTGCTACTCTGAAGAACACTTGGGAAAAGATAGGGTAAGGAAAAAATCCACAGTACACACTACCATGACTGCACAGAGACTGATCTTCCATTTTACAATATTTATGACCTATCCTCTTCCGATGTTATTTATTTCAACTACAATTTCTCAATTGTGCTTAGATAATTTCATAATATGCATAACTGTCTACCGTACTTAGGGCATGAGAAATGTAGGATCACATTGGAAAAAAAAAAAAAAAAAAAAAAAAAAACTTTAGCTGAACTGTAAAAGGGTCACCTGAGAGCTGTTCTGGAGGTGGATTGGGTGATGCATATTGAAGCACTTGGGACATGACAGACAAATGATAACATACTGTGAACAAGGTCCAGGACTGAATATTTTTTTATTTTATTAACCCATCGGCCGATTCCCACCAAGG
Source organism: Cherax quadricarinatus (assembly GCF_038502225.1). Taxonomy (NCBI): domain Eukaryota; kingdom Metazoa; phylum Arthropoda; class Malacostraca; order Decapoda; family Parastacidae; genus Cherax; species Cherax quadricarinatus. Next base: position 7,523,446 of record NC_091369.1, read on the forward strand.
CAGGGTGGCCCGAAAAAGAAAAACTTTCATCATTCACTCCATCACTCTTACCAGAGGGGTGCATTACACTAGTTATAAAACTGCAACATTAACACCCCAGGACTGAATAATTTCCATAACATATCTTTGATTTGTCTTGCTCACAAATTGGCTGTTATTACAAAACAAATCCAGACCAAAGAGAATTGGAGTGATTTATAGTGATAGCATGTGCTGCTGGTACAATTATTTCTAACATATGACATTTGACTTCTGTATATGTATTTTCAAGTTTTAACCCTTTCAGGGTTTCGGACGTACTAGTACGGCTTACGCACCAGGGTTTTTGACATACTAGTACGCCCAAATTCTAGCGCCCTCAAATCTAGTGAAAGCTGGTAGGCCTACATATGAAAGAAGGGTCTATGTGGTCAGTGTGCACAGTATAAAAAAAATCCTGCAGCACACAGTGCGTAATGAGAGAGAAAAAAAAAGTTTTTGGATTAAAACAGCGACTTTGGACTGTATTTTCGTATGGTATTTATTGTTGTATTCTAGTTTTCGTGGTCTCATTTTATAGAATGGAAGACATTATAGAAATTGAGATGATTTTGCAATGAAAAGTACCTTGAAATTGAGCTCAAAGTAGCAGATTTTTACCGAAGTTCAAAAGTAAACAAATCATGCTAAGCGTCCAATACACGTCAACTGGCGAGTCTAATATTCTTTCACAAGTGCGCCGATATTATTTATACCATTTCTACACTAATGCAGTAGTCTGCATAACAGTAAATCTTCTATTTTTTGTGAGAATAAAAATTCAAAGTGGAAAGCAAAAGATTGTAAGAGGGGCATGGGGACGTGACTAATGAACAGAGGAAATGTTATTTTAGTGCCAGGAATGTCTTTCTTGTTTATTCTGGACCCTATTTGGAAATTGGCATCTTTTGAAATTTGTGTGAAATTGGCAAAATTGCTAAATTCTGACCACTGTATTGGACAGTTGAAATTGGTAAATGAGTGTTTTCTTGTACTCATTCGATAGAAAAAAATGGAGTTCTAGCAAAATAGTTACGATTTTTGTTGACTAGTACACTGGAATTGGCCGAAAATAGGGCTCAAAGTGGGCAAAATCGCCGATGCGTAAACATCGTCGAGACCGCTAACTTAGCGAGAGCATAATTCCACAGGTTTTCCATCAAATTTCATACTTTTGGTGCCATTATGATCGGGAAAAGATTCTCTGTCTTCATTTTTTTTTTTTTTTTTTTAAATTTGGGCAACCCTGAAGAACAAGTCTGGGAGAGGGCCTGGGGACCCTGAAAGGGTTAAAATTACTCACTAGTATTAGTCTTATAATTTGAGCTTTTAAAATACCAAATTCTAGTCATTTATGATGATTAATTTTTTATACAGTGCGCTGTTCATACCAACTTCTTTACAACTTAACCTGAACATCTTTTAGCAAGAGAACGACTTTGTTAATTTTTTTTTAACATGTCGGCCGTTTCCCACCGAGGGAGGGTGACCCAAAAAGAAAACAAAAGCTTTCTTCATTCAAAACTTTCACCATCACTTGTACATAATTGTACTGTCTTTGCAGAGGCGCTCAGATTTGACAGTTTAGATGTCCCTCTAAACTGCCAATATCCCAAGCCCCTCCTTTAAAGTGCAGGGATTATATTTTATATATACTGTGTACTGCATATTTAATATTCAAGTTTATTGCATTAGTCTTCATTCAACTCTAAATGCTGTGACTTTACATCAGCCTGTCTTTATCAGAACATTGCTCATCTCAAACAAATAATACCCACAGTATATTTTGCATACTAAAAAAAAAAATTTGCTGCCACTTATAATCTTACATGTGAGGGGAACGAACGGGGCTACTGCATCTCGTTGGACTCTGAGGAGCAGTAGTACTTCCGCTCTTCTTTGGGCTTAACTCATTTATAGAGTTACTACTTTGATTAGAAGTCATCTTCTTGGGGCTGACTGATCGAACAACTGACTTCCTTGGACTCCGTGAACGATCTGCACGCTCTGGTGAGGCCTGGCGTATGTGTTGCTCCCACCGACTACGCATCTCGCCAACCTTGGATGGGCTGGTGTCTCTAGCACGGTCCTTTAAAAATTATTAGAATTTTAGATCTACAGCATTTAGCAGAAGGAATATAAATTATTCAGAATATTCCCTATATTAACCATGTAAATTAGCAAAAAATTAGTAGCTTCCTCCTAAATGCTGAGCGCTCGTCTACATAAAATAGAAATAAACGGCACGTCCTGAAACTAATGTGCGTGAATCTTCCCTCCTCCCTGGAGGTGAACTGAAAACTACAAGATGCTGTACCTGTACTATCAACAGGCCTACAGTCTGACACTTTGCAATAGTTCACAATTTTTTTTTTCATTCCAACAAGCTGACAATGTAGATAAACAGCATTTTATTCATTTATCAAGCCATCTTCAGGTACAATACCATAGCAATGAAAATAAAATTAGCTCAGGAAAAATTCAGACTCCTAAATTTCAAACAAAGCTATAAAGCACATCTGACACTCGAGAATGTATGTAGTTTTACCAAACTCCGCTTACATAAAGATACTACAAACACACGTCAATCTCCCTTCCTTTAGCAATGAAAAATTTATCTGAAGTCAATAGGGAAGAATACACTGCTCAATTTCTATAACTCTTCAGATAACTAATCAGAAATAACACAGTTTTGAGATAAATGGGGAATTATAGAACACCTAAAAAGATCTTGAAAGTTGTATCATGGTATAATGTTCACAACTCTTAGAAAGCAGTTTGAAAACAGAGCAAAAAGCTTTGCTTTCTGTGACAACCAAATGTGAACAGAAAATACACATGCAAAATATATAAAAGCATAAGGCTGGTATTATTGCTTTGTGAGTCATGCATTTGAAGCATTTAAAAGTACTAAATAATTAGTAGTTTCATTCCTGTACCTAAAAAAATTTTAGATGCTTTAGTTACTAGACTTTCAAATGCCCCAAATCTTAATAAAGCCTTCACCTAGTTACACAGCATATGCATTATCTGACATAATTAATACCTAGCAATTTATTTACAGAAACTGCTAATAATACACACAAACAGCAGAAGACCAAGTTCAAATAGATATCAAATATTTGAAAATATTATCTGGTCTAATATATATTCTTAAACAGTACATAAAAATGCAATTTCTAGTTTGTAGCCTGTAGTAATTTCCAGTATAGTCTGTTGCAATTTCTAGTATGCATACACAAATAACCCGCACACAAAAGAGAGAAGTTTACGACAACGTTTCGGTCTGACTTGGACCATTGACAAAGTCACACTAACCAGAGGTGGAGCAGGACGGCTATATATAGGCAGGAAGAGGTGGTGGTAGTAGTAGTAGTACAAAAGTTGTATATAATACCGGCAAGATGAAATTAAGACACATGCACAACACCCGGGCATCCCCATCATAGACGTTTCGCCATTCTAGTATGCAGTCTGTAGCAGTCACGCATAAGTGAATAACTCTTAACCTCTACATTATATTTAACTTGGAGCAACTGGTTCTTCCAGGCCTACTGTAGTGAGAGCCAAACCAGACATGTTAAAAGCACGTCTAGGTTAGTAAAAACTTATCTGAGTGGTTCAGTGATGGTGTGAAACTGGCTTTCAGGGTGTTTCCCATGCTTTAACATACTGTGTATGTGGATACTGTAAAATTTTATATATTGGGAAGCACTAAACCCACTGGCATCACACAGTGCCCAGTACTATTCAGTAACACTATTCTTAACTCACGCTGATACATAATTACTAGAAATACTATCATTCAAATTTACATTCGTATAAAAGTGTTAGCATTATCTTTAAGATTGAGCATACTATGTACACCACAACATACACGTGTTGAACAGTAAAGCTATGTAACATTAAATGTGGAATAAATCTCATCAGTAATGCTTCTACACTAAATTACTTCCCTCAAAATATTAAGATTATTAATATATATTAAATCAATCTAATACCTTGGCAGGTTTTAATTCAGGACTGCGCACTCCAAGTCCACGAGTAGGACTTGAGCAAGGACTTTTAGGCAAATAGGAAACAACAACAGGCGGGGGTGGTGGCAAGCTGGCATTTGATGTAGATGGCTTCAAGCTGGCATGAGATGTCTGTGGTACAAGAGACAGATTTTTTTGTGGTGAAAGCAAGCAACTGGAAGAATTTGGTTTGTTTGCTGCTGCATTCAACTTAACTGGACTTGAGCTCCTCACAAATTCTGCAAGACTCATGCCTCCCACTTTAGAGGGACTTACAGGTAACTCATTTTTTTCCTGAGCAGGTGCTGGTTTAACTGGACCAGAATCATTGCTTTGAGGTTTCGTTTCTTTCTTGAAGTCATAGTAGAGCCTAGAGCGAGAGTCACTTGGAGTGAAGCCCTGAGCTTCCTGTGAACATAAAAGTAAAATCCAACTTGAAGTGATAAAGCATTTAATATTACCACTCAATATATTGCACAAAATGCAGCTATTACAAGTATAATATCTTTAATGCAATTGAAAATTAAAGCATACTTACCAAACCATCTTGTAAATCATTGTTAAAACTTATCTGCAAAAAGTTAGACCACCAGATAAGCATGCATTGCTTTGAACAAGTGCAGAAGCTTAAAATCAACTTTCTTAAATACCATGCAATGTTAAATAGCTAAAACTAGAAATTACATTAAGTGTTTACTTTAATATAATGCCAGATAAACTTACCAATGAATTTAGCATGCCTTTGTCCCAGACAAGCTTTTTCGTGGGTGAGGTAGGGCTCTTAGGCTGATGCAAAACTGTAGTCTCTCTTGGCATCTTCAACTTTGTGAGGTTCTTTAGGTTAGGTGTAGTATTGTAAGAAGAGGAAGAGGAAAAGGAAATAGAGGTATTCGTGCTTGGGTTAGGAATAGCGGGAGACTCACAACTGCTACCATTAAAATGTGCACCTGAGGGACCATCACCAAAATAATACTGTGGGGGAATATTTTCACCTTGTACTGAAGCTACAGCATGGCAAGGACTTAAAGAACCATTGGTCTTTACTGCTGATCGACCTTCTGCTCTTGTTGAAGATCTCTGGGAAATTATGTTTGCCCTAGTGTTAGAAGCATAATTTTCATGGGAATAGCCATGCATACTAGAAGCTAAGTTACCCTCTACCTCTACCTTAGAGTTATGACTGTTGGAAGTAGCACGAGTGTAGTCATCTTCCCAATTTTTCATCTCTTGAGCTCTCCGAGCAAGAGACTTTAAACGAGGTCTGCAGGGAGAGGTGGAACCCTCATCTTTACGAGATGGACTTGTCTTTGGCTGCAAGCTCTCACTCTGATCAAAATTCATTGTCTGCGCTGAGGGTACTTTATTTGAGCTTCTATCATTGGTTGGTTCTGAAGTTAGAGTATTCACAGATTCAGAAGGTTCTAGAATACTGGGTCTCAGTGGATTGACAGCTAGTTCAGAATCCTCTGAGGAAAAAAAAAAACATAGCTTTATCTTATAATATTCACCACAAAAACAGATTAGTTTTAATCAATTCTTTATCATTAATATTACCATCTGTCATATGAAAATCAAGACCCATTTTTCTTTTGGGTGTGTAGTATACATCTGGAGATGTAATTACATGTACACACAATTAGGAATGGGGGCGATACCAAAATTGGCCAACACCGATACCTTCAAAATTTACGATGATTTGCAATATTTAGGTAACTATATTCTAAAATGTTTAGGTTACACAGACTTCTTCACTCGAGTACAAAGGAGGCAGCAGAAGCAGTTGATAACACTATACTCGTATACTGTATTCCTTTTTGCCTCCATAGACAAACTTTTCTTTCCACAGATTCCTCAACACTACCCACCTTCTTGCATCCCCCCTTCCTCTGTTCTATGATCTACATCTTCACAGACTCATCTGCCAACACGCCCACTCCCAAATAACTAATACTTCCACCATACTCCCTCCAACAAAATATCCAATGTATCATTGCCTAGACTTTTATTTTTTTTGCCCTCGTCATTTTGTCCTTTTCTATGTTCACTTTTAATTTCCTTGATACATACCCTCCCAAATTCTTTAACCAACCTTTCTTAAACGTCATTAGTTTATTATTGCATATTATTAACTTGGCAATTATTCATAAAATTAGGACTGGTTACCATAGTTCTAAGAACCGACATCAGACAGTGTCCATCATATTTACTAACCTGAGTAGAGCGAGTTTATCTGCTTTAGTCGAGTGCGAGTAGAATCTGATACTCCAACATTCTCCTTGTTACTGAAGTCTCCTGTTGTACGAGCAATACCTGCTCGACGAGCCTGGCTTCGTGCCATCATCCTCTGAGAAAAGAATAAAAACAACTTTAAGTATGTCCTGTAATGGCTATTCTTACCTGTTAGTGAAACAGCAACAATTTGTTAATCAATTAAATCCAGTAAAATGTGGTTCAGGGCACCAGGCCTCTATACAAATTTTACACTACATTTTAGTACATTAGGTTAATAGTTTAAGAATAAGCCAAAAACTTACAACCTGGTGAATCAACAATAAACATTTTTATATAAAAAAAAAAGTTGTTGCTAATATTTACAGAGCACAGACATGCCTCAATATTCATAGGGGTTAAAAGACCTAGAAAAAAATAAGCTGCCAAAGTCCTCTAGAAAATACATAGTGATAGTGATTACTAACTACCAAAGCTCACCTAATAAATACATATAAACAAGTATATATTTTCAAAGGAAAATAGACATGCTACTAGAATGTTGGGTTATTTGTGATAATCCTCATGGGAAAACTAAGAATATTTTCAAGGACCCCAATGAAATGTCATTTTTTTTTTTTTTTTTTTTTTTGGGGGGGGGGGGTTATCCCAGATAATTTACACTATATATGATAATTATATATATGTGTACCTCTGAACTTATTCCCTTGATGCAGTAATGCAAATTTGCAACACTTCATCCAATAATTCAGTCAAGTTCATTGCATATGATAAATATACATTTATGGAATGGTTGCAATAAACAGTTGCATGCACACATTAGTGGTAAAATATAGAGAATTAACCCAGGATAACCCAAGAAAATAAATTTGACATTTCTTTGGGGTAATCAGGTTTGATCAGAACTAACATTCCATGGATCAAAAGCCCTCCAACAAGCTTGCAAGGGTGATGTAGGGCCTAGGAAATGGGAGGCAACTAGGTCTGATCCAAGGAAATAAGTCACTATCCTAGGTAATCTACACACATGCTGCTATGTATGATAATTTATGTAACTATTTGTGTACCTGTACCTCAAAAAAATTAATAATATCTTAGTATCTCAGATCAACAGCATCATTGCACCTAACAAAACCCAACTTCATTACATTCATGGGAGAGCGCTAAACCTTCATGGACTTAGCACTTCCCCATTATAGTTACACTATATAACCCCCAAAGATCCTACAACGTCTAGAGAAAAGGTAGAACTCAGGTTTAATCCGAGGAGATGGTAGGTCCAATTACTTGGATCAAGAGCCACTCACCAACATCAAAAAACCTTCGTGGATTAACAAGTATCCTAACATACCTTAACCTTACTCCACCAGCGGTTTACCTGGAGAGAGTTCCGGGGTAGATAGAGCCCTGGCATTAACTGTGACTGACCAGGGAGGTTAATAGTTACATGGTCCTAGGTTGCTGTACCTCCCAAAACAAATTTCTGCCAACATATCTCAAAATCCGAAAAAAATATATTTGTTCAGGAATACAGCTAACAACCTTGAATTTTAAAATTTAAAAAATGAGTTTCTCAAAAAAAAGCTATATTACATATAAGCCTTTGGTTGTACTTACAAGCCACGCAGCAGGTGATAAGCTTTTATATTTACATTATTATTATAATCAAGGGGAAGCGCTAAACCCGTAGGATTATACAGCGCCTGTGGGGGGGATGTGGAAGGTATTCAGGCTTAATTCAGGAAACTGGAGCACAGATCCAATTCCCTGAATCAAGAGCCCCTCACCAGCGTCAAGGAACCTTCCTTGAGGGGTTTTATATTTACAAATATTTAATTTAACGTCTTTTGAACAGAAATTCCGCTACGACAACGAGCCATTCACTGAGACTTCACCAGTTACAATATACTTTATACCTCTTGTAACTCAGCTTTACCCCCTATTACCTCTCGCACAGGGTCGTTAGGTGTATAAACTAGCTTATTATTAACTTACGACAACAAAGGGGTCAGCCATGGTGGTGGTAGAGGTGAGAGAAGCCACCAACACCTCCTGACACACACTACAACTATTTGAAACTAAGTGTGTGCGGAGGCGCAGGCGCGCCACCACATTCATAACATTATTAAAGATAAATAAGTAAGTAAGTGAGTTTATTCAGGTACAGGTACACATAAATACAGTTGCATAAATTATCATACATACCAGCATATGTGTAGATTACCTAACATAATTCCAAAAGTTAAGAAAGTGAGGCTTATTTCCGCTGGCGTTACATCTACTCTTATTCATTAATCTTATATACCATAAAGACATTCAATTTCCCCTCGTATTTTATTAAAAAAAACTTCCAATGTTATTATTAAATTCAAATTAGCGTTTTTTCATCATACAATGAGAACAAAAATCATTCATACATCTAATTTTAAATATGATTTTTGCGGGAATTTTAAATTCAAGATGCCTAATACATTTATATAACAAATTAGTTATTAAACTTCATGAAGCAATGCAAATTGGGTCTTAATGGTTGAGTATAAACCAGTTAGCAGCGCATAATTTGATGCCAGTTTGAACCTTAGATACTGTTACCCACTTGAACCTCTTATTACACACATTACGTTCACTAAGTCAAGGATCCCAATGGAAATAAGTCACTTTGTCTATTTTTGGGGGTTTATCTTAGTTAATTTACATGTTACTGTGTATGATAATTGTACTTATGTCTACCTGTACCTAAATAAATTTACTTAGTAACTTAAGTCTTTTATTTATTGATAAATTAGACACATGTGCAACATCTGGGTATCTGTACCCTGTAGACCCATGCCCACCACTGGCTTTATTGGTACATAAGAACATAATGTGAAGACTGTAGAAATATGTACAAAAAAATATCTTCTGTTCATATTTCTACAAAGACACTTATGTACATTTATTAAAGGAAACGTTCCGCCACCAGTTGGACAAATATTTTGTTAGTGAGATGGATTGTGAAGGACCTGCCTAGTATGGGCCAACAGGCCTGCTGCAGTGTTCCCCTTATCTTACGTTCTTATGAATAGCTTCTTCAACCTGTTGGCTCATACTGGGCAGGTACTTCACAAATCTCACCCACTAAGAGAACATTTGCCCAACCCACTTTCAGTGCTGCCCTAACAATAAGTTCTGACGAATCTATTTACTCATGTGTAATTCCCAGTCAAATCCAACCCATCTCATTTATGTATTTATCCAACCTGAACTGTACATAAGTGGCTTTTTCCACATCTTGTCGGTATCACCAGAACATTGTTCATATTTCTAGTCTCCATATTATATCTTTGTATTGTACTGATAAACCCACTGGTTTATCAGTACAGTATTGTATACCATCTACTCATTACCCTGCCCTCAATTTGAGATTATTTTATTATTATTACTATTATTATTATTATTATTATTATTAGTAGTAGTAGTAGTAGTAGTAGTATGGGGAGCGCTAAACCCGTAGGAATTATACATCGCCTATGGGTGAAGGGGTTGGAAAGCATTCAGTGTTAATTCGGGGAATTGGAGCACAGATCCAATTCCCTAGATCAAGAGCCCCTCACCAGCATCAAGGAACCTCCCTTGATGCTTGATGCCTCAATAAGGTCGGTGTTTAGCTACTGAAGGACACCAGATGACGGTATCTATGATGTCGCTATGAATGACGTCAAACACTTGTTTGTGACTGTAAATGTTTTAGAAAGTCGACATGTTGAAGAATGAGACATCTGCGCATCATTTGTGAATATTTATTGTGGAGATGTTTCGTTAGTCAGTGGTTTCTTCAGTCCATCACAGAGAAGAACAGTGACTAAAGAAGTCACTGGCTGGCGAAACGTTCCCACAATAAAGGTTGCCAAGTGTTGCGCAAGTGTCTCTTCAACTTGTTTGTCACGTTGTTGTCTGCTTAATGTGTTGACAAGTGTCCAGATGTGGTGTGGAGGTCAACAATGATGTTTCTGATGAATGGTTTGAAAAACCGACAAGTTGAAGATTGAGACACTTATGCAGCATATGGGAATCTTTATTCAGGAAACGTTTCGCCACACAGTGGCTTCATCAGTCCAATACAAAGAGTAAGGCGTAAGGAGAGGAGGAGTATGAGGTAATCAGTCCCTCAGCCTGGAGTCGATGTGTTCACTGAACACATCGACTCCAGGCTGAGGGACTGATTACCTCATACTCCTCTCCTTACGCCTTACTCTTTGTATTGGACTGATGAAGCCACTGTGTGGCGAAACGTTTCCTGAATAAAGATTCCCATATGCTGCATAGGTGTCTCAATCTTCAATGATGTTTCTGCGTCAGCCTTCGTCAGGTGTGGACGTCTCTCTCTCTCTCGCCTGTGTATCAGTGACAAATTTCCACCGTTCTCTCTGGGACGCTTGTCCTCATCTATTCTGCCCGCCGGGCACTCTACAGGAGGGGCAGCTGGCACTCTACAGGAGGGGCAGCGGGCACTCTACAGGAGGGGCACATGGCACTCTACAGGAGGGGCACCTGGCACTCTACAGGAGGGGCGCCTGGCACTCTACAGGAGGGGCACCTGGTCCTGTACATCTGCTTACTCTACCCAGCTCCATTTTTTTCCGCTCTGCGGAAAATTCTTAAACGGTCTTTGGTGGGACGCCGGTTACTGAACTCAGGTGGGAGTGTGGGCGTCCCTCTCTGCTGAGGCTGGGCAAGGGCTTCCACTGGATCTAATTGGAAACTTCAAGTTTCTGTCTCAAAGGAATTATTGTTCCTTTTCTTTCATCGCCCAGCCTTGGACAACAAATCTTTCTCGTTGTGTACGAATGGTATATAATACCGACAAGATGAGATTAAGACACATGTGCAACATCTGGGTATCTTTATTGTAGACGTTTCGCCATCCACTGGCTTTATCAATACAAATTCTAGGACATAACTTGAAGACAGTAGAACTATGTACAGAAGATGAGGTATTATATACCATTCGTACACAACTTGTCAGACACTGCAACATCATGGAATCTTAATTCTGAGGACATGTACATAACCTTCACGACTACGACAACTACTACTACAACTAACCCATCTCTTTGTTACAAAAGAATTCTTCAACACTTGTTCAACCTTTGGACGAAGACCTACTTCGACTAGTGGATGGTACCACTATGACCCCGCCTCCGCCTGCTTCACCTCACCTCACTACAGTATATAAGCCACGTCTACGGCCCTATGCTGTACATTCTACAAGATTGATGGACTGAACACATCGACTCCAGGCTGAGGGACTGATTACCTCATACTCCTCCTCTCCTTACGCCTTTCTCTTTGTATTGGACTGATGAAGCCACTGTGTGGCGAAACGTTTCCTGAATAAAGATTCCCATATGCTGCATAAGTGTCTCAATCTTCAACTTGTCGGTTTTTCAAACCATTCATCACAACAGACTAATATATCAAACTTATTTACTACTAGGTGCAAAACTCAGCAAATTATTTATTAACACTTTATTTTATAGAAATAATTAAATACACTTATTGTTAGTAATACATTATAAAATTCCTTACATTAATGAATTATATACAGTGTTTGGTGAACTGTTACAGTCATGGTATTATAAACTTTTCCATCTTAGAAAATAATGGATTGCAACAGATGTTAATGTTGATCCTTGAATAAACAGAAAGGTGGACGAGGGGCTCGAACCAGGTCTAGCGATTTACTGATGAGCTACCGGGTTTCTAGGGTGATTTTTCACAGATGATACTGCTATTAGAAGCCCGGTAACTCAGCTGTGAAATGTTGGACCTGTTAATCTCGGGACTACGGTTCGTCCCCCGTCCACCTTTCTGTTTATTCATCAACAGTCGTTCATTACGACTTAAACTGAGTTCATATAAACCTTAATATATAATTATAGGACTCTCAATGTTACCACTCATCCAGGTACTGGCTATAAACAGGAAAGTCTTTTGACCCAGGGAGGTCATTATTGACACTAACTCTGAGATTCCCACCTACTCTATTTTTGCGTTTACTTACAACTTGAGTGGCTAAGACAACTAATTCAGTTTGTGTTGATGGTACCCAGACCTGAGCTCTTGCATGCTTGTTAAAATGTCTCACAGTTTTTTTGTTATGAGTTACGTTAAGCAGTGATCCTGAATCATAATGGTTCCATCAAGGAATATTTTATCCAGGCCTCCAGGAAGTTTATTAATAAGAACATAAGAACATAAGAACGAAGGAACACTGCAGAAGGCCTACTGGCCCATGCGAGGCAGGTCCAAGTCTCCTACCGGCTTAAGCCAATGCACCCAACCTAGTCAGGTCAGGTCACATTGACTTAAGGGAGGAACACGGCAACCGACCTGGTAGCACAAGCTATCAGGTCTAACTCACACCCACCCACATCTACTCATGTATTTATCCAACCTATTTTTAAAGCTACACAACGTTCTGGCCTCTATAACGGTACTTGGGAGTTTGTTCCACTCATCCACAACTCTATTACCAAACCAGAACTTTCCTATATCCTTCCTGAATCTGAATTTTTCCAACTTAAAACCATTGCTGCGAGTCCTGTCTAGTCTAGATATTTTCAGCACACTATTTACATCCCCTTTATTTATTCCTGTCTTCCATTTATACACCTCAATCATATCCCCCCTAATTCTACGTCTTTCTAGAGAGTGCAGATTCAGGGCCCTTAGTCTATCCTCATAGGGAAGGTTTCTGATACATGGGATCAACTTTGTCATCCTCCTTTGTACATTTTCCAGAGAATTTATATCCATTCTGTAATACGGTGACCAAAACTGTGCAGCATAATCTAAATGAGGCCTAACCAAGGATGTATAGAGTTGAAGAACAACCTGAGGACTCCTATTATTTATGCTTCTTGATATGAAGCCAAGGATTCTATTAGCTTTATTGCGAACACTTATGCACTGTTGTCTTGGTTTCAGATTACTGCTAACCAGAACTCCTAAATCTTTTTCGCAATCCGTAATATTAAGATCTACATTATTTAGTTTATATGTGGCATGGTTATTGTCCTGTCCAACATTTAGAACTTTGCATTTGTCTATATTAAACTGCATCTGCCACTTCTCCGACCACTGCATCAGTCTATTCAAATCTTCCTGGAGTGCTCTAATGTCCTCGTCAGAATGAATTCGACGGCCTATTTTGGTGTCATCGGCAAACTTGCCGATGTCGCTCTTTATGCCCTCATCTATGTCGTTTATGTAGATTGTGAACAGCAGGGGGCCCAACACTGACCCCTGTGGAACACCGCTCGTGACGCTTCCCCACTCTGATTTCTCCCCATTTATGCAAACTCTCTGCTGCCTATTTGTCAACCATGCCTCTATCCAGGAAAAAATTTCTCCTCCTATTCCATGTGCTTTAATTTTCCTCAATAGTCTCTGATGTGGGACCCTGTCAAAAGCCTTACTGAAGTCCATATACACAATATCATATTCATTACCATGATCTACCTCCTCAAATACCTTATTGAAAAAAGTTAATAAATTCGTAAGGCAGGAACGCCCCTTTGTAAAACCATGCTGAGATTCGTTGATTAATTTATGCTTTTCAAGGTGGCTACGAACTGCCTCGGCAATTATTGATTCCATAAATTTTCCCACTATGGAGGTTAGGCTTATTGGTCTATAGTTCGAAGCTAAGGACCTGTCACCTGTTTTGAAAATAGGTATCACATTTGCCATTTTCCACTTATCTGGCACCATGCCAGTTTGTAGTGATATGTTGAAAAGATTAGCCAAAGGTGTGCTAAGCTCCTCTTTACATTCCTTTAGAACCCTTGCATACAGTTCATCAGGGCCTGGGGATTTGTTAGGTTTTAATTTATCTATTTGCCTAAGGACCATGTCACTTGTGACCCTAATAGTGCACAGTTTATTATCGTCCTGTTCTACATAATTTATCATTACTGGAATATCGCTGGTATCCTCCTGTGTAAAAACTGAGAGGAAGTATGTGTTAAAAATTCTACACATTTCCTTATCACTGTCAGTGAGCTGACCCGAGGAACTTTTGAGTGGGCCTATCTTGTCCCTGATCTTACTTCTGTATACCTGGAAGAATCCTTTTGGGTTATTCTTCGATTCTCTTGCAACTTTAACCTCATAATCTCTTTTTGCTTTTCTAATTCCCTTTTTTATTTCTCTCTTTAACTGAATATATCGATTTCTCAATCGCCCCTCTCCTCTTTTGATTTGCCTATATATGCCTCTCTTTTGACCAATCAGATATTTTAATCTATTGTTCATCCATTTAGGATCATTTTTGTTTGATCTGATTTCCCTATTTGGAACAAAATTTGACTGAGCAGCTAGAATTATGCCCTGGAAAGCATCATATCGGCAACCATCACCACCTACCTGACCCTTAGTCAGGTCATTCCAGTTCAGCCCACCTAAGTAATTCTTCAGTCCTATGAAATCAGCCAAGCGAAAGTCAGGGACGGAGACTTGATTGCCATTATTAGGGGAATTCCATGATATATTAAAACTGAGTGATTTGTGATCACTTTCCCCAAGCTCATCATTAACCTCAAGATTATTAATTAGTGTTTCCCTACTGGCAAGAACCAAGTCAAGGAGGTTATTTCCCCTAGTTGGCTCTGTCACAAACTGTTTTAAAAAACAATCCTGGATCGTATCAAGAAAGTCACCTGACTCTAGATTTCCTGTCAAATTGCTCCAGTCAATCTGTCTATAGTTGAAATCTCCCATTAGCACAACATTTTCGTATGTAGATGCCTTACGAATTTCGTCCCATAGAAGTTTACTGCACTCCTTATCAAGATTTGGGGCCCTGTAAATCACACCCAAAATTAGTTTTTCTCGGCCCTCGAGAAGCTGTAACCAAACAGATTCAGTGGCTGACGCTTCTAATTTAATATCTTGTCTAACACAACAATTTAAATTGTCTCTGACATACATCGCTACTCCACCACCTTTCCTGTTGACCCTGTCAGTGTGGAATAATTTATAGCCTTGTATTTGACATTCAGAGGGCATCTCTCTATCTTTCAGATTGAGCCAGGTCTCTGTTATAGCAATAATATCTATGTTTCCTGCACTTGCAATTAATCTTAGCTCATCTATCTTATTTCTTACACTCCTGCTATTAGTATAGTAAACCTTAAGGGAGCTAGTCCCTTGCTGCCCTCTGCTGTCCCCCTTTGTTTGCTGACCTGATCTATTGTCTTTATTTATAACTTCATGCTGAATGCCTTTTATACATTTACTGTTTCCAACCCAAGTGTTGCAACCTGCTTGTTTCCCACACACACCCATACCTCTATCTTCCATCAGTTTAAAATCATAGGCATTTCACCAATGGCCTTCTCAATCGAGTCTGCAAGTGCTACCACCCCAGCCCCAGAGAGATGTACCCCATCCCTTGCATACATATCATGTTTGCCATAAAAGTTGTTCCAGTTGTCAATGAATGGGATTGCAAGTTCCTTGCAGTATCTGTCTAGCCAGCAATTTACACCAATTGCCCTAGACAACCATTCATTTCCTACTCCCCTTCTAGGCAAGATGCTACATATGATTGGGATCCCTCCCTTAGACTTAATGAAATCTATAGCTGACCTGTACTTATCTAGCAGCTCTTCTCTCCTACCCTTCCCAATATCATTTCCACCAGCACTGAGACAGATAATGGGCTTGTTCCCATTACCTGACATGATATTATCCAGCCTGTTGACAATGTCCCCAACACCAGCTCCAGGGAAGCACACTCTATCTCTCATCTTCTTATTCCTATTACAAAAAGCACGGTCAATATATCTTACCTGAGAGTCACCAACCACAAGAATGCGCTTACCTCCATTAGCAGGGGCAGTAGTACCCTTACCTTCACTGGCCACTGAAGTACATTCATCCTGAAGAACAGAGAAGCGATTTCCTACCTTCAGATCTTCACTCTTAACTTTCCTTACTCTGATGCGCCTCCCATTACTGTGAACAACTCGCCACTTGTAGCAGGTGCTGGGCTGCACCTCACTGCTGGTAGCCGTTGCTACCTCCCCAACTACAGCCTCCTCACAGCGAGAGACAGACTGCACCTCACTGCTAGAAGCCTCATTCCCCACAACTCCAGCCACCTCACACTCTCTCCCAGACCCATTGAGGTGGACCTTCAGCCTCCTAATCTCCTCCTGGAGAAGCAAGACCTCCTCCTTCAACTCTCCAACCTCAATTTTTAAAACACTGCAGAAGCAAGCCATGCTTTGTACCGTCCACACTAATCCCCAAAGCAGCTCAGGGTCTGTGACCTCACGTGACGACTTAGATATTCACAAACAGCCCCCATTGCGAAGAAAAGATGCTGTTTATGTTGATAAATGTAGCATTATTCATTGGGTAACATTGAGAATGGGTTGAGCAAATATTTTTGTTTTTAAATTTAGGTTTTGAGCAGAATATGCCTAGTTTGGGCCAGTAGCCTTACCGCAGTGTTCTTCCTTTATTATGTTTCGATCCGTTGTGGACCATTATCAAGCTCATCGACTTCTATACTGTTTTACTAGATATTCATCGCTTAATAAAATCTGCACTTTATCTTTCCTTTTATCACTATCTTCTTTTTCTTCTGTGGAGGATTAATCCTCATAACCATCCTACTATAAACAAACACAATGAAATATATATTTTTCGTTAGGTTCAGAATGACTTCTGCGAAATTATTGCATACACAAATTTTCGTTTGCCTTATTCGGCAAGAAGAGCGTTGCTACTTATTCTACTTATTCGGCACGACATATATTTTTTTTCATCATCATTCAACACTGTCTTTACAGACGCGCCCAGATACGACAGTGTATGAGTCCCACCAAACTACCAATATCCCAAACCCATCCTTTAAAGTGCATGCACAGTAGTATGAGTGTATATTGTGTATATTAAATAAGTTCAAGCTTTTAAAGAGTGGGTGAGTATGTTGTCTGCCACTGGAAGGTTGATAGTCCACACAGCGGCTCTTTGTTGAGTTATTAATGGTTTTAGATGATTTGGTGTAGTAGATCCCCAGGCACTAATACCATAGGTGAGGTAAGGATATTTGGTAAGACACATATGCAACAGTTAGGTATCTTTATTATGAAACGTTTCGCCTACACAGTAGGCTTCTTCAGTCAAATACAGAAAAGTTGATAGAAGCAGAAGATACTTGAAGACGATGTAATCAGTCCATCACCCTTAAAGTTTTGAGGTGATGGACTGATTACATCGTCTTCAAGTATCTTCTGCTTCTATCAACTTTTCTGTACTTGACTGAAGAAGCCTACTGTGTAGGCGAAACGTGTTTCATAATAAAGATACCTAACTGTTGCATATGTGTCTTACCTAACAACCTGTCGGTATTTTATACCATTTTAATGTTCGAGGTAAGGATACATTAGCAAGTGGTACACTTCAAGTAGTGTTGTTTGAGGTATACAATAACTTATCTAGTAGAGGAGACCTACTGTTTTGGAGACCTTCATAGTTACGTGCTGGATGTGGGTATAAATTTCAAGTTAAAGTCAAGGTGTGGACCTAAGAAAGAATTTACCCTTAGTGTATCTTACAATGAGAGAACCGTTGATCATTAAGATTTGTTGGATATTTGAAGATGTTTCCAAACACCATGTGCAAATGGGTTGAAACTAATTTGCGGTAGCAGAGACTACAAACATAAAAATAATAAGAATATAATTTATTTACAAAATATATGTATGAGTGGAAGAAATTCCCAAGTAGCGTCACTGAAGCGAGAACTTTGGGTAGATTTAAAAAATAAGTTGGACAGGTAGAAGTGTGCGTGAGTTAGACCTGCCTAGGTAGTGCAGTATTCCATTATTCTCATATTCTTAAAATATATTCCTTTCTTAATTCGGTCAATAGCGTAGTGTTGTGGGTGACATTCTTCGTTGCCCAGGTAGCCAGATTAAGCACAGTTAAAGTCTGGCTAGTAAATGAGTGGGTGACCACGATGCGCTAGGCACATCCCAGAGCATGACACAATATAAAAAAAGATCTTGGTCGTTCTCGCAGACAGTATTGCAAAGTAAAAAAGCAATTTAAGTAAACACTGACAATATGAAATACATTCTGAATATAGAAACAGTCATTTACGAACCACATTTCTAGTTTGATGGTATCAAAACAAAAGTTATAGCCGGGATCCCCTCAAGGAAGGTTCCTTGATGTTGGTGAGGGGCTCTTGATTTAGGGAATTGGATCTGTGCTCCAGTTCCCCGAATTAAGCCTGAATGCCTTCCACATCCCCCCCCCCAGGCGCTGTATAATCCTCCGGGTTTAGCGCTTCCCCCTTGATTATAATAATAATATAGCCGGGATACCTACATGTATGTGTGAGGACAGACTACGTCGTTGTTCTTAACTAGAAATTATAACATGTTTAAATATTTTGAGATTAGGAAATAATAACGGACTTAAGAGTAGTCCAAGAAATATTGCATAATTGTTTTTTCTCGGTATAGTTATTAATAGTTTATTGGAATATTTAAAACTTGGAAGGCTTCCTGGAATTTGATGTGATTTGTGCAGTTAAATTCATTTTAAATTTATATGTAAATTGTGGTATTAGACCCTGGTGACAAGTCTCACAGTGAGGTTGGTCTTGTGGTCTTAGACCCTGGTGACAAGCCTCACAGTGAGGTTGGTCTTGTGGTCTTAGACCCTGGTGACAAGCCTCACAGTGAGGTTGGTCTTGTGGTCTTAGACCCTGGTGACAAGCCTCACAGTGAGGTTGGTCTTGTGGTCTTAGACCCTGGTGACAAGCCTCACAGTGAGGTTGGTCTTGTGGTCTTAGACCCTGGTGACAAGTCTCACAGTGAGGTTGGTCTTGTGGTCTTAGACCCTGGTGACAAGTCTCACAGTGAGGTTGGTCTTGTGGTCTTAGACCCTGGTGACAAGCCTCACAGTGAGGTTGGTCTTGTGGTCTTAGACCCTGGTGACAAGCCTCACAGTGAGGTTGGTCTTGTGGTCTTAGACCCTGGTGACAAGCCTCACAGTGAGGTTGGTCTTGTGGTCTTAGACCCTGGTGACAAGCCTCACAGTGAGGTTGGTCTTGTGGTCTTAGACCCTGGTGACAAGTCTCACAGTGAGGTTGGTCTTGTGGTCTTAGACCCTGGTGACAAGTCTCACGGTGAGGTTGGTCTTGTGGTCTTAGACCCTGGTGACAAGCCTCACAGTGAGGTTGGTCTTGTGGTCTTAGACCCTGGTGACAAGTCTCACAGTGAGGTTGGTCTTGTGGTCTTAGACCCTGGTGACAAGTCTCACGGTGAGGTTGGTCTTGTGGTCTTAGACCCTGGTGACAAGCCTCACAGTGAGGTTGGTCTTGTGGTCTTAGACCCTGGTGACAAGCCTCACAGTGAGGTTGGTCTTGTGGTCTTAGACCCTGGTGACAAGCCTCACAGTGAGGTTGGTCTTGTGGTCTTAGACCCTGGTGACAAGCCTCACAGTGAGGTTGGTCTTGTGGTCTTAGACCCTGGTAACAAGTCTCAGAGTGAGGTTGGTCTTGTGGTCTTAGACCCTGGTGACAAGTCTCACAGTGAGGTTGGTCTTGTGGTCTTAGACCCTAGTGACAAGTCTGACAATGAGGTTGGTCTTGTGGTCTTAGACCCTGGTGACAAGTCTCACAGTGAGGTTGGTCTTGTGGTCTTAGACCCTGGTGACAAGTCTCACAGTGAGGTTGGTCTTGTGGTCTTACACAGACCCTGGTGACAAGCCTCACACATGGTAGAGTTGTGTTGGTGTCTGGGTCGACCATGGCGACGGTCCCTGATTAATGGTGGGGTCTGTAGATGATAGACTCTCCCAGCCACTTCATGGTACAAGTTCGTCATCACCTGTGAAATGGATGTATTATTATTATTATTATTATTATTATTATTATTATTATTATTATTAACGTTTTTATTGTCATCGTTATTATTATTATTACTATTATTATTATTATCATTGTTATTAACGTTTTTATTACCATCGTTGTTATTATTATTATTTTGGAAAATTGCATTTATCTGTATGTATAATTATGTACATAACATTTACTAAAAACAACAGACATAGCCCCACTCCACAAAGGGGGCAGTAAAGCAACAGCAAAGAACTACAGACCGATAGCACTAACATCCCATATCATAAAAATCTTTGAAAGGCTCCTAAGAAGCAAGATCACCACCCATCTAGAAACCCATCAGTTACACAACCCAGGGCAACATGGGTTTAGAACAGGTCGCTCCTGTCTGTCTCAACTATTGGATCGCTACGACAAGGTCCTAAATGCACTAGAAGACAAAAAGAATGCAGATGTAATATATACAGACTTTGCAAAAGCCTTCCACAAGTGTGACCATGGCGTAATAGCGCACAAAATGCGTGCTAAAGGAATAACAGGAAAAGTTGGTCGATGGATCTATAATTTCCTCACTAACAGAACACAGAGAGTAGTCGTCAACAGAGTAAAGTCCGAGGCAGCTACGGTGAAAAGCTCTGTTCCACAAGGCACAGTACTCGCTCCCATCTTGTTCCTCATCCTCATATCCGACATAGACAAGGATGTCAGCCACAGCACCGTGTCTTCCTTTGCAGATGACACCCGAATCTGCATGACAGTGTCTTCCATTGCAGACACTGCAAGGCTCCAGGCGGACATCAACCAAATCTTTCAGTGGGCTGCAGAAAACAATATGAAGTTCAACGATGAGAAATTTCAATTACTCAGATATGGTAAACATGAGGAAATTAAATCTTCATCAGAGTACAAAACAAATTCTGGCCACAAAATAGAGCGAAACACCAACGTCAAAGACCTGGGAGTGATCATGTCGGAGGATCTCACCTTCAAGGACCATAACATTGTATCAATCGCATCTGCTAGAAAAATGACAGGATGGATAATGAGAACCTTCAAAACTAGGGATGCCAAGCCCATGATGACACTCTTCAGGTCACTTGTTCTATCTAGGCTGGAATATTGCTGCACACTAACAGCACCTTTCAAGGCAGGTAAAATTGCTGACCTAGAAAATGTACAGAGAACCTTCACGGCGCACATAACGGAGATAAAACACCTCAATTACTGGGAGCGCTTGAGGTTCCTAAAACTGTATTCCCTGGAACGCAGGAGGGAGAGATACATGATTATATACACCTGGAAAATCCTAGAGGGACTAGTACCGAACTTGCACACGAAAATCACTCACTACGAAAGCAAAAGACTTGGCAGACGATGCACCATCCCCCCAATGAAAAGCAGGGGTGTCACTAGCACGTTAAGAGACCATACAATAAGTGTCAGGGGCCCGAGACTGTTCAACTGCCTCCCAGCATACATAAGGGGGATTACCAACAGACCCCTGGCAGTCTTCAAGCTGGCACTGGACAAGCACCTAAAGTCGGTTCCTGACCAGCCGGGCTGTGGCTCGTACGTTGGTTTGCGTGCAGCCAGCAGCAACAGCCTGGTTGATCAGGCTCTGATCCACCAGGAGACCTGGTCACAGACCGGTTCGCGGGGGCGTTGACCCCCGGAACTCTCTCCAGGTAAACTCCAGGTAGGAATTTGGGACACCTAGGTCGCAAAAATGTCCCCCTTCGATACCTACTACTGTCATATGCTGTATAGTCCTTGTGGCTTAGCGCTTCTTTTTGATTATAATAATAATACTACTGTCATATCCACAAGTTGCTCTGGACCTATTAATTACCAATGAAATATGTATAACCAGGAATACTGGTAAATATATAAATTTTGTGGACTGTATATTAAAAATAGTAAATGGTTATATATATACACAATTACATAACAGAAGGAAAATATATCTTAATATCACTCACCAATTTGACTGGAGATTAATGTGTATCATACTCAGAAAACCTCACTCTAACTAAATCTATGAAAATAATGCTGGCCAGAATTATACACAAATATAAAGAGCTTATCTGAGGTTCCTGGAGCTGTCTTGTCCAGTCGTCTGATATCTCAAGTTATGCAGGAATGCACATCCACCAATTTCGCCTCCTATTTGAGAGGTGTCAGCACAATTTTAACCTCTAGAGCACGAAAACTTCTTCCCCATTCACCAACGTTTTTAATACAAAATTAAAACCAAGATGGCGAGCCCCCGTCTGCGCAGACGCAGGCTTTCCGTTTTCTATGACAAATATTATTAAATACAGTATGGCCATCTATTTACATACAAATACTGAATTTCTGGAAAATATATACAGTATTTTCCACAATTATTATTATTATTATTATTATTATTATTATTATTATTATTATTCATGGTGAAAGAGGTACATCAGTAGGGATCATACAACGCGAGATTGTGGAGAATCGATCCTCCGTCTCATAATCGCAAGTCAGATAACAATACTCTATTTTCCTGTGCACAATTACGTGAGTTTCGGTTTTCAGATGGGAATTTGAAACCACGAAGTTATATAACTCATGGCAACTTGAGCCCAAAAGCTGTAAAAAAGTAATAATGGCTTAGAATCGTGCTAAAACATTTGAAGATTTTCAAACACAAGTGTGTCTGCATAAATGAGGCTCCGGCCAGGCTAATATGTAAATAATTCTGATTTTTGTCCACAGCATGAATTATTCGAGAGAAAAAACGCGTCAACACAGGAATCTTTGTGATTACGGTGAGTTATGTTTTACAGGTATTTAAACGATTTTTACGACAGTGAAAACTTTATCCTGAAGTTGGCCACTGTGATTTTTTTTTTTTGGTTATCCTAGATAATTTACGCATAAGTTGCTATGTATGATAATATGAATAATTGTATTTACGTGTACCTGTGGTATAAACCTTACCTGGAGTTTACCTGGAGAGAGTTCCGGGGGTCAACGCCCCCGCGGCCCGGTCTGTGACCAGGCCTCCTGGTGGATCAGAGCCTGATCAACCAGGCTGTTGCTGCTGGCTGCACGCAAACCAACGTACGAGCCAACAAATTGGTTTAGAAAGACCCATGAACAAACACTAGGACATTTATTAGAAAACATTTCGGTCCTGGGACCTTAAGAAGTGATCAAGGTCCCAGACCGAAACGTTTTCTAATGTCCTAGTGTTTACTGAGGAGTTTTTCCAAACAATGTGTACCTGTACCTAAGTAAACTCATCTATCTCTGCCTATAGATTAAAAAAAGACAAAAACGAAGTTGACGTCAAGGTTTTTACCTTCTGCGCCTCCTCAGGGTACCACATAGGAGTCTCGAAGCCCGGAGGACAACACTGATTGCACTTCTGCCCCGTCAGGAGGAATCTCACATTGCCCTGGTTGATTGAGAGATCCCACTGGTAGTAGAAGATGACCAGACCGTACATGCTGGTCCAGCCGTGTGAACACCTCTGTGTGTGATGCAATCATAAATACTATCACCTCTGACCCCATCAATAGTTTTATCTTTACTATGTACCCCATACCCATCTTGGGAGTGGTAGTCACCCCATACCCATCCTGGGAGTGGTAGTCACCCCATACTCATCCCGAGGCTCAGTTGGTGGCGCACTCATCTCACACATTTAGTGTCCGTGGCTCTATCCCCGGTACGGGTCGAAACACTGGGTGTGTTTCCTTAAGACACCTGCTGTCCCTGTTCACCTAGCAGTAAATAAGTACCTGGTTGTTATCCGACTGGTGTGGGTCGCATCCTGGGGCAAAATTAACCTAAGCTGTCTGAAATGCTCTGCATAACCAGGCTTCCTATACAGTACATCATTGATGTCAGCTATGGTCTGTATAAGTTGTACCATGTACTTGTAGAAATAAATATTATTGTTATTATTATTATTATTATTATTATTATTATTATTATTATTATTATTATTATTATTATTATTATTATTATTATTATTATTATTATTATTATTATCCTGTGGATAGCAATCACCCCATGCTCATCCTGTGGGAGGGAGTGAAAAGAATATGAAGACAAATAAAAACTATTTACAAATTTATTGGTTGTGCTGACAGCAACTGTGAAGAAAAATACAACGAAAGTGTTACCAAGGACGCGCTTAAGCAATTTATGTTTTATTAAACACATCAATATTATTGTCGAGGAAGCTCTGAGACACTTGAGATGATCATCAGTCAATACCATGACTGGAACAGTTAAAAAGTAACCCACAGTCACAATACCATAGCTGCAACAATTCAGTAGCAGCCCAAAAGTTACCTTACACTCTGCCTGGGATAATTCTCTAGTAACCCACAATTAAAATACCATCGCTGGAACAATTCATTAGTAATCCAAAACTTCACGGTACCGTGGCTAGAACAGTTTCACAAGTAATCCATCAGTTGACAAAGAAAATAGATGATATATTGGCCTGTTTTAACCCATTATCATTTTACGAGTGACAAGATAAAGGGGAGAGATGAGATAAAAAAAAAAGGTTAAAAGACAGGTAAGGTCATGTCAGGCCACGTAACGTGTTCTGAAGATTATCTAATTAGAAATGTAAGAGGCAAATATCTACAGAAGTACATGCTGGTTAAAATTCATGCTGGTGTTATGAATGAGAGGTGATACAACATTGTGTTTGTAGAGGGACTGAAAACATTATTGAGAATCAGACAGTTTTAGCAAACTAAGCAATGCTAAAGGCAGAAACGGAGTAAAAGACAAAGGGCAAACGCAGAGTAATGGTCAAGTACGACACTTTCACTCGACAAATATCAGGTGTGACACCAATGAAACGAAAACATTTAAACAAGAATGAGACGGAAAGAAATAGAGAAAATATGGCGGTAAAATATCCAAAGTACACCTGCATCAAATTAGTCTAGTCTAGTGCTTTAAAGCGCATTAAACAACAAACTGAGTCCAAGTGAGTATAGGTCCAAATACCTACCTATAATAAAGAATAGATCTTTTACATTCAGGAGTGAATTAAAATTGACTATGATAATCTTTGACGTAGTTTTCATATAACCCATGGAGTTGGATCTGTAACCTGTAAATGCTGATGTTTAACCCAACTTGCTGCCTTTTTACACGTATGACTTCCAAAACAGAGCATTGAGCACTAATACCGGTCCTTTCCACGACAGCCTGATTAATCAGGCCATCAACTAAGAGCCCTCGTCAGAGATCCGGTGCCATCAACATGTAAGCCTTACTTTTGGATGTTATGAAGACTTACCTGACAAGAGAAGCGGACTTTAGCCATGTCCTTGAAGATGGACCAGCCTGCAGGAATGTCATCGATAGGTCCAAAGGTCCACATGTTAGGCAGGTTCATGAAGAGTGACTCGAAGTGCTGGTTCCACACCTGTTCCAGTCCCCTGTAAGAGGAACACAGGTTTATTGGAAGACGAAGGAGAGGAGGACGTAGAAGCAGAGGATTAGGGAGTAGAGAAAGAAGCAGAGGAGGAAGACATAGAGTAAGGAGTAGAGAAGGAAGAAGTAGAGAAAGAAGCAGAGGAGGAAGACGTAGATTAAGGAGTAGAGAAGGAAGAAGTAGAGAAAGAAGCAGAGGAGGAAGACGTAGAGTAAGGAGTAGAGAAGGAAGAAGTAGAGAAAAAAGCAGAGGAGGAAGTATAGGAAGAAGAAGAATCAGATGAAGAGGATGAGGTAACAGAGGAAGAGGAAGAAGAGGAACGAAACAGTGAAAGAAAGGTGAAAACATCTTTAGGATTAATACCCAAGGATAATAAAACAATACCATGTAGTCTGTTTTTATCCATGAAGGTCGTAGTGTAAGGTGCCAACCACAACAGTCATCTAACACACAGGTATCTTTTACTACTAGGTAAACAATGACAACCAGTGTAAGGAGATTTTCCCGTGCATATCTCTCGCCCAAAAATCGAACCCAGGCTCTATCCGTTATGAAAATAAGTTTTATCACATAGCTGTAGAATACTTGTAAAGGCTAAACCCCTCAAGGAAGGTTCCTTGATGTTGGTGAGGGGCTCTTGATTTAGGGAATTGGATCTGTGCTCCAGTTCCCCGAATTAAGCCTGAATGCCTTCCACATCCCCCCCCAGGCGCTGTATAATCCTCCGGGTTTAGCGCTTCCCCCTTGATTATAATAATAATAATGTAAAGGCTAAAAGTGCAACGTAAATTTGAAAATCTGTAAACGTGGATGATGATTTATATGTAAATATTATGTATTAAACGTTAGACCCTGATGCAATCTTGGTGAATAAACGTGTTAGTCCTCGATGCAATCTTGGTGAAACATTTAAGAGTGGCTCATGAGTGTTTGTCCTTGATACAAAGATCCTGTTATAACATATACATGTGGTTCATGCGAGTGCCAGTCTTGTAAAACAGACGCTTTACTAAACATTATCATAGTGAACCATGAATCTTTCACAAGATAGAGCATCCACATTTAATTCTGGAGGTCCCGCAAATTTCCTGCGCCAATTCTTCAGCAGGGAATATTAACACGGGTTCCTATTGCAAATTCGTGCCGAAACACCCAATTATGGCCTCGATGATACCAGATTAAATTTCACTGTCAGACCAGTGCTGACACATTATTTACACTATGGCGTCTCCTGTATCATTCCGCGGCCGCTGCACACTCTCCTTCACACAAAATTTCTTGATGGGTCAAATCAACGTCACAGTTTAATGTACATTATATTATTCATATTTATACGTGCTGAATTTAGGAAAATTATAAAAAATCCACAATTAATAATGACCGAAGTGTACAAATAGAAATAAATGAATGAGGGTATAAATAGTTTCTGATTATATATATCAAAAATTCTATAGGGATAAGTTTGTGTTGAGACAGAATAGTTGTAGGAAAGCCTGGTAGTGTCAGTAACGCGAGAACCTTGAGTATCTTTAAAATTAAATTAGGCCGACACAAGAGGATAAAAAAAAAGGTTGAATGTGAGCAACCCCTAACTAGTATAGTAACTAGGCCTAGTACTGCAGTACTTACCTGTTTTCATGTGATCTATTGTGAGCCCCTTAAGAAACGAGTAACACAGGTAAGGAAACACAATCCACCACTTCATCAGTTTATTAGAAAGTCAAATTTATTAGAATAAGGGCACGTAACACCAGTGAGTGTGGTGAATGTTGTGGCGAGTGCTCACGCGACTCACCACAACAAGTGTTCCTGTCGCCACCTAACTGGCGTCACCAGTCCGTCTGACTGATGATTGTCACCGAGGAACAGTAGCATAATAATATAACACAACAGAAAGGAACAGAGATTTCTACACCTGCTGTCTTTATTAACTTAGTAGTAAGTAGGTACCTGGGTGTTAGATGACTGCTGTAAGTCGCATCTTGGGGATGGTAATGCAATCTAATTAGAATTACTGTTGACCTTGAAATGAGCTATGGCAAGATTACAGCTCTTAACCTGTAAAAGAGCCAAGGTAGAATTACGACTCTTAGCCTTTAAATCAACTGAGACAGGATAACTCTTAGCCTGAGTTCAGTTCTGGCATGAAATTAACCTAATACTGCTCGTATTAATGACGAAACATATAAATAACTACTTGTTGTTTGAGTGCAAGTATGTACAGTACTTCCCTCTTTATGAATTAATTAGATCAAGATAATAAAACAACTAGGAAATGTGTTGTGAAATTTATATAAATGTAGCTTCATCTTTTTAAATACATTTTCCACATTCACGAAAATCATGAACCTAACTCAGTAATGTGACTACTACTGTAATGATTTATTTATCTCATAGTGATAAATACATTATATACAGAGAGGTATATATCTCTCTGTAAGATATATACACAAATCCAGTCACATAGATTATCAAACATAACAGCAATTTTCTATGATTCCTGCTTCTGTGTATATATAATGAGAATTTAGTTTAATTGCGTAGGTGTCATAAATTTTCACTTGCATAAGCACTTTTAACGAACTATTTGCTGACAGTTTCGAGAAATGTCAAGCCATCTTATGTTTGCCTGACGGTGCTCCTCGCCATGTTACCTAAGACTTAAACAATTGGCTAAATGATTGTGAGAGATGTCGTTCGGATTTTTAACCCCGGAGGGTTAGCCACCCAGGATAAGAAAGTCAGTGCGTCATCGAGGACTGTCTAACTTATTTCCATTGGGGTCCTTAATCTTGGACCCCAGGATGCGACCCACACCAGTCGACTAACACCCAGGTACCTATTTGCTGCTAGGTGAACAGGACAACAGGTGTAAGGAAACGTGTCGAAATGTCTCCACCCTCCGGGAATCGAACCCGGGCTCCGTGTGTGAAGCGGGAGCTTTAGCCACCAGGCCACCGGGCCACCTGTGAAGTGTCAGTATTTAACGTCTGGCTTGGGAACTCGCCAGACTTGTGTGATAGAGAACATTTTGAACTTTATTAAGGGTAAGCTTCTTGGTATAGATGTTTTCACTCTCTTCCTCCTGATACAGAATGTCCCGGGGGTCAACGCCCGCGTGGCCCGGTCCATGACCAGGCCACGGTGGATCAAGGCCTGATCAACCAGGCTGTTACTGCTGGCCTCACGTAAACTGACTTACGAACCACAGCCCGGCTGGTCAGGTACTGACTTTAGGTGCCTGTCCAGTGCCTATTGGTAATCCCCCTTATGTATGCTGGGGGGCAATTGAGCAATATTGGGCCCCTGACACTTAATGTGTTGTCTCTTAGCGTATTCACAGCACCCTTGCTTGTCACAGGGGATGTGTTGCACCGTCTGATGAGTCTTGCTTTCGTAGGGAGTGATTTCCATGTGCAAATTTGTGACTAGTCCCTCTACGGTTTTCCAAGTGTATATTATCATGTATCTTTCCCGCCTGCGTTCCAGTGAGTACTAATCAAATGATTTAAACCGTTCCCAGTAATTTAGATGCTTTATTGTACTTATACGTCCAGTGAAGGTTCTCTGTATATTCTCCAGGTCTGCAGTTTCGCCTGCCTTGAAAGGGGCTGCTAGAGTACAGCAATATTCCAGCCTAGATAGAACAAGCGACTCGGAGGCTTTCGTTTTTAACACCTGAACACCTTATTCGAACAGCTGAAAAAATTCAACCATAGTTAAGTATAACTGAGGAAAGGTTAAAGGTTGATGTCCCGTGGTTCGGTTGGCAGCGCACTCATCACTCATACTGAGGGTCCGGGGTTTGATCCCCGGTAGGGTGGAAACGTTGGGCATGTTTCCTTACACCTGCTGTCCCTTTTCGCCTAGCAGTAAGTAGGTATCCTGGGAGATAGTGATATACCTTAGATAGGGCTGGGCTTTGAAATGAGATGAGGTAGGATAATATCCCTTAGCCTGTGAAATTGATCTCTGTAAAAAAAATGACATGCACAGATGCCCTCTGTTCAGTTTCCATTGGGCCATTCCCAATTTTGGTTTCCATGTGATTATCTTAGAACGATTCTTCTGATCGGCTTCAAACGTTAAACTTTCGTGTATTCCATTAGAAACAATGTTATTGTCATGCATGAATAGTATGTAATACCGACAAGATAAAGAATTAGACACATGCGCAACATCAGGGTATCTTTACTTGTAGACGTTTCGCCATCCAGTGACTTTATCAGTACAATACACGGACATAATATGAAGACTGTAGAAATGTATACAACAGTTAATTGAAGATGAGGTAATGAGTCCCTCAGCCTAGGAGTAGGTGATGACTCTGAAGATTCTTCAAGACTACGGTGCTCGTCACCTACTTCTAGAGTGAGGGACTAATTACCTCGACTTCAACTGACCGCTGTATATATTTCTACTGTCTTCACATTATCTCCATGTATTGTGCTGATAAAACCGCTTTATTGCGAAACTTATACAAGTAAAGACACCCAGATGTTGTACATGTATCTGATTCATCATCTTGTCGGTACTGAATACCACTGATATACAGCTTTCAAATATATGTCTAATTATAAGAACACATAAAGAAGACATTGCCTAAACGTTGCTTGGTTCTCTGTACTTTGAGTTACTGATGATGTTCACTCCCTTGTGTTTTTGAAACTCTCTCGTTCCTTGATGTTGGTGAGGGGCTCTTGATTTAGGGAATTGGATCTGTGCTCCAGTTCCCCGAATTAAGCCTGAATGCCTTCCACATCCCCCCCCCCTTAGGCGCTGTATAATCCTCCGGGTTTAGCGCTTCCCCCTTGATTATAATAATAATAATATTTTTGAACCCATATATTGAAGTCGCCTCCATTACGTCCCCTCGCTAATGCATTTCACTTCGCTGTCCTCACATTGAAGTTCTTTCTTGTGTTTATGTACTGACTATGAACCTAAAACACTTCTTAGGTTCTGGAGATATATCAGCCACCTTCCTTGTTCCCCAGTTCTTTATATAGTCAATATTCTTCTTAATTCTTTTATTTGTAATGAGTATATCACTGTTAATTTGTAGACCCTACATCAGATAGACTCTTATTATTTGTTATTCAATACCCACAAGTTGAAGAGTGAGACACATGTGGGACGTAAGACACATGGGCAACAGTTAGGCAACTTTATTCCGGAATAAAGTTGCCTAACTGTTGCCCATGTGTCTTACCTACCAACCTGTCGGTATTGTATACCATTTTGGTATTCACATATGACACACTTGGGTATCTTTAGTGGCGAAACATTTCGGTTGCACAGCAGCCTCATCAAAACTTTATGGCCCAGCCCATGGACCCATTATTGCACCTCTAATCTACAAATGATTGTGACCAGATCTACAGTACCTGAGTTTATTACCTTCGTAACTTGCTCAGCTATTTAAACTTTGTGGCCCAGTCTCTGGACCCATTATGAACCTGTGTAACCTATTGACTACCCCCCACAGGATGGGTACGGGGTGCATAATAAAGATATTAAACTAACTAAAAAACAGCAGCGTTCTTCTGTGCACGCTTCATTATTATAATTGTCACGAGGAAACTTTAAGCCCGAATTGCTAGAGAGAATAGGAGGTAATCAGGCTGGATTCAAGGTAAAGGGTAGCCCCAATTCCTTGGATCAATGGCAGTTTAAATGCTGAAGGCATCTTCGTCCCTTCCCTCTCCTTGAAGCTTCCAAAGCTGAACATAAACAGGAACTCCTGGAGAAGCGTCGGCTCAGACTCAGTGTAAAGTGCATAATAACACTTCATCACCCCTGACCTCACCGCCTCAGTACCACCAGAAGTCACACAGGTACAGGTACACTTAAGTACAATCATCATAGTGTAAATTTCCTAGGATAACCCAAAAAGGTAAAATAAAGTAACTTATTACCATTGGGGTCGTCGTAGAACAAAATATCTCCTGACGCTGGTGTGTGAGTCACAAGATGACCCCCCTCGCTGCCTTATATTATTATGTCAACATCCGGTGCTAAATTCGTGTAGGTTTTTCAACATACCTGGAGAGGGTTTCGGGGTCAACGCCCCCGCGGCCCGGTCTGTAACCAGGCCTCATGGTGGATCAGGGCCTGATCGACCAGGCTGTTACTGTTGGCCGCACGCAACCCGATGTACAAACCATAGCCCGGTGCCTTCTTGAAGACAGCCAGGGGTCTGTTTGAAGACAGCCATAGGGAGTGCTTGAGACTCGATCCTCTCCGTAAACCCTAAGACGCAAATCGTTCTCACTGAAGCTTTTGAGAGAAAGGCCTCCCACTGACTTACCTCTCAACTCTTTAACTTATTCATTTAGGAGTAATGTGAGGAAGCATACATACTAGTTAATATACTTGGTAACGCCTTCGGTTCACAATCGAAGAATCCGGTTTCAATCTTGGGGCGGTGAAGGCATGTTTGTGAATTAAGTCTCCTAAGGCCTGTGGCCCCTGTTCACCTAACAATAAATAGGAACCTAGATGTTAGTTGATTGTATCAGCTTTAGTGCAGACTATTACCCACCAGTGTACACTGTACCAGGGTAATATACGTTGTACTGGTGAGTAGTACATCTTATTACTGGTGGGTAGTACATCTGGTAGACCTACCCACAAGGATAGTTGGTAGACCTACCCACAAGGATCACTGGTAGCCCTCATAAAGATCACTAGATCTACCCATAAGGATCACTGGCAGACCTACCCACAAGGATAGCTGGTAGACTTACCCACAAGGATCACTGGTAGACCTACCCACAGGAATCACTGGTAGACCTACCCATAAGGGTCACCAGGCTCGACGGAGGGAGGGACGTAGTAACCGACGTGGAAAGAGGCGCGGGAGAGTTGTGGCAGTGGCACCGTGGGGCACTGGGCAGGAGGAAGAGTGTCTGGCGCCGTTTTCTGCATAACGCCCATGGTGGGTAGTCTGGGCACCCCGACGACACTGTAGGCGCTGGGTAAGTGCGGATGGATGCTGCCGAAGGAGCTGGTGATGCTCCAGGGGTTGCGGGTGGGGAGAGGCTGACCAAGGCACAACATGGTCGGTAGCTGGAGTGGGAAGCAGGCTAGCGGCATTAACTGGCATGCTTTTTCACCCACTAACAAACTCCTGCTCATGGACATGTTCACTTTATCCCTCCGTGACTTCAACATGATCACGCTCGTGTACCCATGCCGCCACCAACATCACCGAACCCAGCACAAAGGTGGACCTCGATGGTGTTTCTCCAGCGTGAGGCTCACTTGACTCACTAAGGGTCTGACCAAACCCCCAAGGACCTCAGGAATGACAAACTCATAAAATTTCCTAGGGAGTACGTCACGGACGCAGGTACACGCGTGTATACACAACGAAGTAATCCCAGCGATGGTCACAAGGCTAAAGAAAATGCAAGAGCTGGGACAACAGAACACCTCGTAGGAACTGGTGCAACGCGTGTTAGAGACAGGCTGGATTATTGCTCTGTTTCCGGAGACGGGAAGGTGATAGTGGGGGGATTGGGGATTGTTGGCGATGGGGGGGGGGTGTTACGAGTGGTGATCTTGGAGGCGGGGAGTGGTGGGGTTGTGTTGACGATAGCCACGATAACACAAGCATGACAGAGTGTGTGAGGTAAGGACAACACATTAAACACAGCCTCTTGACACACTCATTCAAGCTCACATATTCACTAACATAACAAAATTGAATATTAATTATATGTTTTCTAAAAAAAATAAGCCTGGCTGTATACCTTGTACATGTACTGGCTGTATACCTTGTATAGGTACTTGTAGAAATAAAGATTATTATTGTTATATTATTATTATAATCAAAAAGAAGCGCTAAACCACAAGGGCTATACAGCGCTGCTATTATTATTATATTTATTATTATTATAACATTGCAATACGAGTATTATAATAAAGACGAACAGTGACTCATTTGTATACCTGGAGGATGTATACTGGGCAGCTGGGGGTCAACGCCCCCGCTGCCCAGTCCATGACCGGGAATAACGAAAATAAAGTAGAAGAGAAAAGGGTGAGTAGACTTTATCTTCCTAGACTGGAAAAGCAGACAGGAGTAACAGAGGTGCTCGAGTGGATACAGGAGCAACTGGAGAAGTGAATGGTGAGTATAGAGGTATCTGAACAGGCAAAAGTGTTCAGTAAAACCGCCAAAGGATCACCATTTGGATCTTTGATGTTCCTCATGTAAATAATTAACCTCCCGGAGGGTGAATCCTTCGTGCCACCACAGATAATGTTAACCTAATGAGAAAGATAAAAGACTACAAAATGACATGAAAAATGTACATTATAAACGTGCTCCAGGACAGATCGATGCGTTCAGTTTTCATTTCCAATTTGTGTTTAGATATTAATTGATGCAAAGACTCAAAAAACAAACGCTACGACATCAGAGAACGTATTAGAACTGATAACTACCTGAACGAGAGTAGACCAAGTCTTGGTGAGAGAACAAGTATCCTAATGGAAAGTTAACAGCAGGGTGCCATGAGGCGTCCTCCTGGGACCTACAGTATTCACAAGGATTTTTCTTGGAACCTTCGCTGTTCCTGATATATATAAACACCCCGGGAAAACTGACTCATCCGTATTTATGTACGCAAGCAGCAAAAAAAATCTAATGAGACTACAAATGAAAATTACAAAAAAAGGCGATTACTGGAAATAAAACCTAGAGAATACAATGATAATGGGAGTAAGAGACAGGATAAGAAACAGTATACCACACCTGAGATGAAAAACTCGCAGAGGCAAATAGCAAAGCAGACCCGAGAGTAAACATCACGCCTAATCTATCCCTTAGACTCAAACTGAATAAAATAAAAAAAAATCTAAAAAAAAACATAAATTAATTGAATAGCATCATGAAGAGATGACCTCCTGTGAGTCTTGTAGTGTAACTGTAGGGAAGGCTTGATCATCTGTCTGTTGGATGCTTCGCAGTTTCTGACCGATCGGGTTGCTGGCGACCACTTCCTAGGAAACATGAAAACGTCATTTAGAACAATGAGCAAGGAATCATGATGGTAAACATAGATGTAACTCAAGCCCTCGAGTGCGAAGTACCGGAATGGAGCCCTCAGTAAAGCACCCAGGTTTTCAAAAGAGAAACTAAAAAGAAAGACTGAAGAAACTAAACCTAAAGATGTTGGAGAAAAGGAGAACAAGAAATGTAATTAAGACATAGATTAGCTGGTACACCTGTGTAACAGAATGATCGACTGTTTACCATGGGAAAGACCAGGATAAAGCGATTCGTGATGCATGTCTAACATAGGTGCATGTGTGTACGGTACTCATCTATTTGTACTCGCCTATTTGTGGCTTCAGGGACCGAGTCCAGATCCTGGCCCTGCCTTTCAACTTGCCACTCCAGGTTCACTCCCGCTTAGCCTTGTGGGCCCTATCGTATCTGCTCTTAAAACTATGTATGGAGCCTGCCTCTACTTCCTCACCAAGATCATTCCACTTCTCGACCACTCCGAGACTGAAGAAATACTTCTTAACATTGCTGTGGCTCATCTGTGACTTAAACTTCCCGTGGTATCCTTGAGTTCTCGTTTCTCGCCTATCCCAGCCTATCCCTGTCTATCTTATCAATTCCCGTGAGTATTTTGTATGGAAATAAGGACCCCAATGGAAATAAGTCACTCTGTCTGACTTTTTTGGGTTATCCTAGGTTCTCTACACATATGCTGCTATGTATGATAATTCTATGTAACTGTATTTGTGTATACCTGAATAAACTTACTTACTTACTTACTAATCATGTCTCCCATGGTTCATCTGTCACCCAATGTCGTTATATTCAATTCCATTAGCCTCTAGTTGATAATGTCCCTTAACTCAGGAACAAGCCTTGTTGCATGATAAACTGTCTTCAGTGTCTTAAGATAAGATAAGATAAGATTTCGTTCGGATTTTTAACCCCGGAGGGTTAGCCACCCAGGATAACCCAAGAAAGTCAGTGCGTCATCGAGGACTGTCTAACTTATTTCCATTGGGGTCCTTAATCTTGTCCCCCAGGATGCGACCCACACCAGTCGACTAACACCCAGGTACCTATTTGCTGCTAGGTGAACAGGACAACAGGTGTAAGGAAACGTGTCGAAATGTTTCCACCCGCCGGGAATCGAACCCGGGCCCTCCGTGTGTGAAGCGGGAGCTTTAGCCACCAGGCCACCGGGCCACTTGCTTTTTCAAGTGCGGGTTTCATACTGGTGCTACATGCTCCAAGGTGGATCTAACGTATGTTGTATAAAGGGCCCAAAATGACTCTTTGTTGAGATTCCTGAAAACTTCTTTTAAATTTGTCAGACAAGCATTAGCTTCAGTGGCTATTCAGCTGATGTTAACATCAGGCGTTTTACTGGGCACTATGCTCATCCCTAGGTCTTTATTGAGTAAAACCTACAGGCTCTGTCCCCCTACTCTATACCCTGTTACCAGTCTTCTTGCTCCTTCCCGAGACTTCATGATCTTGTATTTACTGGAGTTGAACTCAGTCATCCACTTGTATGACCACTCTTGCAACCTGTCCAGATCCTTTTGAACCTTTCCTTGTCCTCATCTATTTTAAATGTCTTCATTAGTTTTACATCATCAGCAAACATGGATATATCTGCCTCAAGTTATCTGGATTGTCATTCACATAAACCAAAAACAATACTGGTCCTAATACCGATCCTTGCGGCACCCCGCTTGGTACTCTTCTTCATTTTCACGTCTTGTTCCTGACAAGTCATTCTTTGCTTTCTTTCCCTAAGATACTCTGATCTGCCAGAGTATGTCTCCTGTTATTCCCGGCTGAGTAAGTTTTTGGCCCAGCTTCTATATTTGTACGTTCGTGTGCATGTCTGTGCGTGAGCCCTCGTGTATGTATGTGTGTGCGCGCGCGCTCGTGTGGGTGTATGACCCACTTAATATTTGTATTTATAACTCATTACAATTGTGACCAGGTGTGGACGTATCAGTGGCTCGTTACTTTGTAATTTGTTCATGACTGTAACCATGTATAGGATTGAGGCTGATTCATTACCTTTGTAACTTGCCATACTTGTGACCAGATCTACCTGGAGTTCATTACCTTTGTAACTAGTTCAGCTATCATAACTTTGGGGTCCAGTCCCTGGACCCATTATGTACCTTTGCAATCTTTTGACTACCGCCCACAGGATGGGTATGGGGTGCATAATAAAGATATTAAACTAACTAACTTCTTGTGAGATACAGTATCAAATGCCTTCTTGCAGTCTAAACAAAAATAAAATCCACCCAATCCTCTCTCTCTCTCGTCGCAGATCTGATTCTTTATCAGAGAACACTAACAAGTTAGTAAGACAAGATTTGCCATCCCTGAAGCCATGCTGGCTATTGTTTAAGAAACCACTTCTCTCCAGGTATTCTACAACTCTAGCACTCATAAATTTCTCCATTACCTTCCCAGGTTTGCATGTCAGAGAAAGTGGTCTGTAGTTTAATGCCTCATGTCTGTTTCCTTTCTTAAATATAGGGACTACATTTGCCGTCCTTCAGATCTCTAGTAACTGCTCCGTATTTACCTGGAGTTTACCTGGAGAGAGTTCCGGGGGTCAACGCCCCCGCGGCCCGGTCTGTGACCAGGCCTCCTGGTGGATCAGAGCCTGATCAACCAGGCTGTTGCTGCTGGCTGCACGCAAACCAACGTACGAGCCACAGCCCGGCTGATCAGG
Organism: Cherax quadricarinatus; assembly: GCF_038502225.1. Lineage (NCBI taxonomy): Eukaryota > Metazoa > Arthropoda > Malacostraca > Decapoda > Parastacidae > Cherax > Cherax quadricarinatus. Next base: position 7,560,805 of record NC_091369.1, read on the forward strand.
AACTGACTTTAGGTGCTTGTCCAGTACCAGCTTGAAGACTGCCAGGGGTCTGTTGGTAATCCCCCTTATGTGTGCTGGGAGGCAGTTGAACAGTCTCGGGCCCCTGACACTTATTGTATGGTCTCTTAACGTGCTAGTGACACCCCTGCTTTTCATTGGGGGGATGGTGCATCGTCTGCCAAGTCTTTTGCTTTCGTAGTGAGTGATTTTCGTGTGCAAGTTCGGTACTAGTCCCTCTAGGATTTTCCAGGTGTATATAATCATGTATCTCTCCCTCCTGCGTTCCAGGGAATACAGGTTTAGGAACCTCAAGCGCTCCCAGTAATTGAGGTGTTTTATCTCCGTTATGCGCGCCGTGAAGGTTCTCTGTACATTTTCTAGGTCAGCAATTTCACCTGCCTTGAAAGGTGCTGTTAGTGTGCAGCAATATTCCAGCCTAGATAGAACAAGTGACCTGAAGAGTGTCATCATGGGCTTGGCCTCCCTAGTTTTGAAGGTTCTCATTATCCATCCTGTCATTTTTCTAGCAGATGCGATTGATACAATGTTATGGTCCTTGAAAAACCATACCCCCGGCCGGGATTGAACCCGCGGTCATAGAGTCTCAAAACTCCAGCCCGTCGCGTTAGCCACTAGACCAGCTAGCCACAATAAGATTCATCCAACTAGGTATATTTCTACACCATAGGAAGGTTAGCACAGGCACCTCTGTGACCACAAATGCAAGTTTTTACAGACGAATCTCCAGCTAGCGTGGCCGTGACGAACTCTAGCTCAAGTCCCTTCACTGCCGTCATGTTGACGGCAGTGATCAGGTAAGGTGATCTACCGGGAGTATTTCTGTTCGCTGTTTTCTTTGTTGGCTACCAGTAATGATTTTGGCATTTAATACCACTTTTTTTTTCTTTCTTAAATGTTATATTTGCCTAAATACTGGTAACCAGTTTATTTTTTCCAATTACCAGCTCTGCTCCTGACCTGGTCATCCAGGGTAGACGCCAGATAAGGAAGCAAGATACATGTTAATTGGACTAATTAACATCGTCCAACTATTACCGGCCCTTATTTACCCTACTTGTGGTGCTCCAAGTAGCAGCGCTGTATAGCCCTTGTGGTTTAGCGCTTCTTTTTGATTATAATAATACAACCAAGTAATTCAGGAGAGTCCAGAACATCGGACTGGTACCATCTGACCAGGATTTCCTTATCTTTTTAACATCATTATTATTATTATTATAATCAAGGGGGAAGCGCTAAACCCGGAGGATTATACAGCGCCTGGGGGGGGATGTGGAAGGCATTCAGGCTTAATTCGGGGAACTGGAGCACAGATCCAATTCCCTAAATCAAGAGCCCCTCACCAACATCAAGGAACCTTCCTTGAGGGGTTTTTAACATCAGAGAACCATCCAGGGCATTAACTACTGCCAGAACACAGCACCAGAACCAACGGCCACTTTTATATTTAAATTTTAAGTAAAACCACAAAAGACAATATTATTGTTATTCCTTGAGTCGTTTCTTTATTCATTTATTTTTCCATTAGTTTTTTGCTCAGATGGAAGGCGTTCCACTGACAGTAAGGAATAGTATTAGGCTGCCCGAAATGCTTAGGCCTACCTAGGCATACTAGTGGCCTTCTTTGTAATAAGTTTTTTATTTTATAATTATCTTGTGTAAACCACACATTGTAATCTATACAGAGAAATAAATATTTGTATTTGAATTTGAGCAAGACGCCCAGCATGGTACTATATGCTGTTGGAACAAAACTTTGTACAGCTGGTACGAAACTTTGCACTGCTTGCAGAATATAAAAAAAAATGCTGAAAAGACATATCTCTATCTGTTAGTACGTATAGGTATAATATTTTGGATAGATCAGCACTTGTGGTGTTGGTGTGTGGTGTTGTGTGGTAGTGGTGGTGGGGTGTTGTGGTTGTGGTGGTGGGGTGTTGTGGTTGTGGTGGTGGGGTGTTGTGTGGTAGTGGTGGTGGGGTGTTGTGGTTGTGGTGGTGGGGTGTTGTGGTTGTGGTGGTGGGGTGTTGTGTGGTAGTGGTGGTGGGGTGTTGTGGTTGTGGTGGTGGGGTGTTGTGGTTGTGGTGGTGGGGTGTTGTGGTTGTGGTGGTGGGGTGTTGTGTGGTAGTGGTGGTGGGGTGTTGTGGTTGTGGTGGTGGGGTGTTGTGGTTGTGGTGGTGGGGTGTTGTGTGGTAGTGGTGGTGGGGTGTTGTGGTGGTGGGGTGTTGTGGTGGTGGGGTGTTGTGGTTGTGGTGGTGGGGTGTTGTGGTTGTGGTGGTGGGGTGTTGTGGTGGTGTGGTGTTGTGTGGGGTGTTGTGTGGTTGTGGTGGTGGGGTGTTGTGGTTGTGGTGGTGGGGGTGTTGTGGTTGTGGTGGTGGGGTGTTGTGGTGGTGGTGGGGTGTTGTGGTTGGGGTGTGGTTGTGGTGGTGGGGTGTTGTGTTGTGGTAGTGGTGGTGGTGGTGTATTGTGGTGTGGTGGTGGGGTGTTGTGGTTGTGGTGGTGGGGTGTTGTGGTTGTGGTGGTGGGGTGTTGTGGTTGTGGTGGTGGGGTGTTGTGGTTGTGGTGGTGGGGTGTTGTGGTTGTGGTGGTGGGGTGTTGTGGTTGTGGTGGTGGGGTATTGTGGTTGTGGTGGTGGGGTGTTGTGGTTGTGGTGGTGGGGTGTTGTGTGGTTGTGGTGGTGGGGTGTTGTGGTTGTGGTGGTGGGGTGTTGTGGTTGTGGTGGTGGGGTGTTGTGGTTGTGGTGGTGGGGTGTTGTGGTTGTGGTGGTGGGGTGTTGTGGTTGTGGTGGTGGGGTGTTGTGGTTGTGGTGGTGGGGTGTTGTGGTTGTGGTGGTGGGGTATTGTGGTTGTGGTGGTGGGGTGTTGTGGTTGTGGTGGTGGGGTGTTGTGTGGTTGTGGTGGTGGGGTGTTGTGTGGTTGTGGTGGTTGTGGGGTATTGTGGTTGTGGTGGTGTTGTGGTTGTGGTGGTGGGGTGTTGTGGTTGTGGTGGTGGGGTGTTGTGGTTGGTGTGGGGTATTGTGGTTGTGGGGGTGGGGTGTTGTGGTTGTGGTGGTGGGGTGTTGTGGTTGTGGTGGTGGGGTGTTGTGGTTGTGTGGGGTATTGTGGTTGTGGTGGTGGGGTGTTGTGTGGTAGTGGTGGTGGGGTGTTGTGTGGTAGTGGTGGTGGGGTGTTGTGGTTGTGGTGGTGGGGTGTTGTGTGGTTGTGGTGTACTCGCCCAATTGTGGTTGCAGGGTAGATTCATAGCTCCTGGCCCTGCCTCTTCACTTGCCACTACTAGGTCCACTCTCTCCCTGCTCCAAGAGCTTTATCATGCCTCTTCTTAAAGCTATGTATGGATCCTGCCTCTACTACTGTGGAAAATACTGTATATATTTTCCAGAAATTCAGTATTTATATGTAAATAGATGGCCATACTGTATTTAATAATATTTGTCATAGAAAACGGAAAGCCTGCGTCTGGGCAGACGGGACTCGCCATCTTGGTTTTGAATTGGATACAACGTTAATATAATGGGAAGAATTTTTCGTGCTCTAGAGGTTAAAATTGGATTGACACCTCTCAAATAGGAGGCGAAATTGTTGGATGTGCATTCCTGCATAACTTGAGATATCAGACGACTGGACAAGACAGCTCCAGGAACCTCAGATAAGCTCTCTAGATTTGTGTATAATTCTGGCCAGCATTATTTTCATAGATTTAGTTAGAGTGAGGTTTTCTGAGTATGATACACATTAATCTCCAGTCAAATTGGTGAGTGATATTAAGATATATTTTCCTTCTGTTATGTATATGTGAATTTATATATTATGATTTTTTAATATACAGTCCACAAATTTATATATTTACCAGTATTCCTGGTGTATGTATATTTCATTTAATTAATAGGTCCAGAGCAACTTGTGGATATGACAGTGGTAGGTATCGAAGGGGGACATTTTTTGCGACCTAAGTGTCCCAAATTCCTACTTGTCTAACTGATAAATAATAGTTATCATTGTTCATTTACTGTTGTGTATATAATTATACATCCAAGTAAATGCAATTTTCCACAACTACATCACTTCCCAGATTGTTCCACTTCCTGACGGCTATGGCTGAAGAAATACTTCTTAACATTCCTGTGGCTCATCTGAGTGGTCACAACTTCCAGTTGTGACCCTTTGCTGCTGTTAGTGGTGTGGTGGTGGTGGTGGTGTGTGGTAGTGAAGGTGTGGTGGTAGTGGTGAAGGTGTGCTAGTGGTGGTGTGTAATAGTGGTGTGTAATAGTTGTGGTGTGATAGTGGTGTGTGATAGTGGTGACTAGTAGTGTAGGATAGTGGTAGTGGTGTAGGATGGTGGTGTGTGATAGTGGTGGTGTGTGATAGTAGTGGTGGTGTATGATAGTGTGATGGTGGTCTGTAGTAATGGTAGTATGTAGTAGTAAACAGTCTATGCAATAATAGGTTAAAAAATCAGATTGGAGGAAGGGAGAATGGAGGAAGGGGATGTATACAAGGTATTTGGGAGTGGATATGTCATCAGACGAGTCTGTGAAAGATGAGGTGAACCGTAGAATAGACGAGGGTAAAATGGTAGGTGGTGTATTGGGGCATCTGTGGAACAAAATCTTAAGCTGAAGGATACTGTGGGGGCCTGTGCCCCTATTTCCCAGACCAAGCCTCCCAGTAGATCAAGGCCTGATCAACCAGGCTGTTACTGCTGGCTGCAACCAGTCCAGGGCATGAACCACAGCCTAACTGGTGTACTCATTAGGAGGCCAAAAAAGGAATGTACTGAAGTATATTGGTACCAACACTTTTGTATGGGTGAGGGGCAAGTGCTTGAATGTCATGTCTGAGATCAATGTGTGTTGTGAATATTATGCAGAGTTTTCATTGCAGAAATTAAGAGATGGTGTGGAGTTACAAAGATATAATTCCGAGAACTGAGGTGGTTTGAGCATGTAGGAGATGGAGAGGGATTGAATGACGAAGAGAGCATATAAATCTGGGATGAAAGGTAGGAAGGGTAGTTGTCTCAAAAATGGTTGGAAGGAGGTGGTAAAGGTTTTGAGCTGTAGGAGCTTGAGCATCCAGGAGGTTTGTTTGAGTATGTTACATAATGAATGGAGATAAATGGTTGTAATGGGCTTGCTGCTAGAATATGAGCAGGGTAACATATATGTAGAGATTCAGGGAACTGGTTAGCCAGACATGAGTCCTGGAGGTGGGATGTACAATGTGGTCTGAATGAGAGGTGGGGGAAGTCACAGATGTCGGCACACCTCTGGCAAGACAGCAATCCTTCTTTGTTTTGTTTCCAGTCTTAATTTCCTTGGGGAGGTTCCTTGATGCCAGTTAGAGGTGTTTAATCCAAGGAATTGGACCTGATCTCCCCTTTCTTGGATTGAATCCAACTGCCTCCCATGGATGTTTAAATAATACGACACTCTTATCCTTGTCAGTAATTCACCAGTTTCTTATTTTTTGCTGAAACTTAGGATCAAGGTGCTATGACCCTTATGAGGTAGCACTTCACCATGAAGATACTATATCTTACTAGGGCCTCACTTGTTTTTATTGCCTGGTGTCAGTTTTGTTAATCAGCAAATGCTCTTTTTTTCCATAATCGGAGATATTTTCTGCACGGTAATTTTTTTTTCAACGAACCGGCCACATCCCACCAAGGCAGGGTGACCTAAAAAGAAAAAGGAATAATGAAAGTTTTTCTTTTTAAATTTAGTAATTTATACAGAAGGGGTTACTAGCTCCTTGCTCCCGGCATTGTAGTTACCTCTTACGCCACTCATGGCCTACAGAGGAAAAATTCTTTTCTACTCACCCATGGAGCTGCATGGTAATATATTTCCTAAATTAGCTTAGGATTCTGAGAAATCACTAAGTGTACTGACCTGTGTTTACTAGCATTGAGTTGGAGCTTCCAAGTTTCAATCACTAATGGTACTATGTGATGCATCCCTGATCCATTGGGATCTGTCATATGAACAAGCATTTCAACTGATGTATGGTGTTTGCAGGTACTACTACTTCCAGGGCAGTTGACTTGCTTATCACCCTCCCACTGAAGTTGCATCTTATATCTCTTTGGCTCATTTTGCTCCTTCATCTTGGTTCAAACTCTTCTTGGTCTGTTTGAAACCTCTTGACCTTTGTTTCTGGCCATACCAAACCCAGACTCCTATCAAAAGCTAATTATAGTTGATCACCTGAAGATTCACACCTCCAAGCAAAACAGTTTAAACATATTTTAAGATGGGATTCAGCTAGCATGTTAACCAAAAAAAAATGTTACTTAAATTTTAGCAATGTTAGGTTGCTATGTTTTGGTGAAAAACTGAAAATTAGCAAATAAATAATTTTTCATATATTTAGTTAATAGTTTACCTTGGGAAATGAGTCTTCAACTGATCCATAGCTTCTTTCTACATGATTTCCTATTTACTTTATACCAGGCAGAGGTCACACATGCAAAGAGGCTATAATTAGTTTCTTACCCTAAGTCAAGGTTTAGTACAAGTGAAAGTCAAGAGGATGATAGCTTCATTGAAGATATTCTTATGTTGAAATTTTAATGCTCTTATCAAACACATTGCCAGCAAAATATATTCATTTTAACAGTGTAAATGCTGCCACTATGGGAATTAAGAAGACAACCAACATCAGTCTCAAAAGTGTTATATTGACTGCATCCTGTATTTTGTAGTTGTGAATATAATAAATTAAGATATTTTAAGATTTATTGTTAAGGGTAAACTTATAAAGCTTAATTTTTTTTTACAGAAATACAGAATAATTCTATATTCAAGTAAAAAGAATCAATATTACTCGGGCCACTATTTCCAGAATGGTAAATATCAATGCTATAACTAACCCTTGAAAACAATATAGTATATATAATATTAAAATTTATACTCTGTTGTTCATTGAGAAAAGTAAATTATATGGTAACTTTTACTTTTCAGGAATGATTTAGACTGTTATATCAAGTGTGTGTGACGTTTACCAATATAAACTGTCATATGTTATTCCTGTCACACAAGTAGAGATACTGAGAATTTTCCATACACAAGTTTGTGCAATAAATTCAACCAAATAAATACCAGTACATTTATAAAAATACTTGGATAAGTAGATAGGAAATACATTGAACCTCTTATAAATATAGTTATAAAAATATGATTAATTTATATACATTTTTCACGCACAAAAATGTACCTGGCTTTACCATAAAGAAGATACAAGCAGTGATTAAGAAACAGCTGTTTGGTTATCAGAAAAAATAAATAAAGGTCATTAAGCATTTTGAGAACAGACATGTCACTAAAGCATAGCAATTTTGCATGTCCAATAAAAGCAAGCACACACCCAAGTACAGTGGCAACATGTTATTTAAATATACGTACTTTGCAAATTTGACTTTTTTTTTCCATGCATATAAACCAAATTTATCAAAACTTCATAATACAGGTAAAGCTATGTGCCCCTGAAAATATATCTAAATCATGTGGTAGGCACATTCAGTAACTTTGAGCTATTGTAGCTCCTATAAAATTTATCTTACAAATGAATACACTTTTTTTTTCAGTACATATCCATTACAAGACATGAAAGACACCCTATCACAACATACAGTACCACAGTCCCTTCAAAATATACATAACTTGCTTTATCACTATACGTACAACATACATACTATGTACTTTATATACAACTGTATAGTAACTTAAATAATTATGAAACTACGTATACTGTACTGAAATTGTAAAAAATTAAATTCTATAAAAACAAACAACATTCATAAAAGTATATAATAAATAATATATCTTAAAATATCAAAGTACAATACATAAACAACAGCACAGGGAGTTAGGGAGTCCTGCTTCATCTGTCAGTAGGCAAGTACAGACAGACCTCAAGTTTCGAACAGCTCCCAACTCAAACAATTATGTAAGTGTATTTTTGTAAGTGCTTTTCTAAGTGTATTTTTGGGGGCCTGAAACGGACTAATCTAATTTACATTATTCCTTATGGGAACAAATTCATTTGGTATCAGCACTTGAACAGCCTTCTGGAATGAATTAAGTTCGTAACTCGAGGTACCACTGTATGCTTAAATACCACCTTCTCATCATGGAATAACAGTTTCCACAAAGTGATATCCTAACTGGATTATAAGCGTCATAATTGAAACATATTTTCTTGCTAATGTAGATGATGCAGATCCCATTCCACCTTTCAAATAACAAATTTTAATTTTTTAAATTTTTGTTCTAATATAGGACAAGTTGTAATAAACCAATTTTCCATATACAATAGTGTGAAATGAAGAATTTTGACAGTTAATGATTTATTTCTAATTTCTGTTCTTCACAGATGACGTTAAATGACAAAAGCTAAAAAATAATCCAGGGTAGTGTTAACGAATGGCTATATAAGAATTCACTATCCAAAATGCTGTGTAGTCCAATGACATCCAAAATCTTACCATAAATTATCATTTCATAATGTTCACTTTTATAATATATGTTACTAAATTTAACAGTGACTAATTACAGTACTATGAGCTATGAAAAAAATGCAAGTAAAATATTACCACTGTAGAATTTTAAGTACACTAAAATAAAAATTGAAATTATAATAAATTATAACCACAAAACTGTATAGCAGATGTGTGAGAAAAAAATAATATTACAGAAAAAAATTACTGACCTCTGAATGTTAACAATAACTGCTGGAAATATGGTGCAAAAACCTATTTACAATTACAGTGCAAAATTTCTTATATTTCTGCATATTCAGATTTTCCTGCTGATTGCCCATAAGATGTTAGGAAGGCAAGGAAAAATTTATTTATATTCTTTGGTGGATACAGCAAATCAAAACTGCAATAGTTTACCACATACAGGTATTCTCAACCATAAATCAGAGAGGATTGCTGGTGGTGGGGGGGGGGGGAATACTTTATCTTTTCTCCCTACCTCCAAAGAAAAAAAAAGGACAAGGGTTCTATGTACAAGCAGTCATTTGGCATGGCCATGGGCTCACCAATGAGTGCAGTCATGGCCAACCTGTACATGGAACACTTGGAGGAGGATCGGTTTAATGTCCACATGTCCAAAGAGGTAACCTCAACCTCCTCAACGACAAACTTGGTAGAATCTTTAATAAAATTTGTCACATTAGAGGAAAAAGACAGATATATACTGTACGTTTTCTGGATGTCATAATTTGTAAGGTCAAACATAAACTTGATTTTAAGGTATACTGCAAACCAGCTAACAAGAATTATATATATATATATATTTACTTCACTACCTATCACATCACAACAGAACAAAAAATAGGACACTTGTTGGTTTCTTCCTAAGGGCTCACAAGATTTCTTCAAAACCCATCTTCTTCAAAGAAGAACTACTTCTTCAAGGGTGATGGACTGATTATATTATCTTTACGTCTCTACTGCTTCTGCTGCTGCCTCCTCTGTAATCAACTGAAGAAGCCTACTGTGTAAGCGAACGTTTTGGAATAAAGATACTTAACTGTTGCACATGTCTTACTTATCAAGAATGAGCCTACACTAGTAAAGCCTTCCTTAAACTTTGCTGTCCACAGCACATCACCACCAACTGCAGGAAGTAAGCAAAGACAATGCCAGATGAAAGTCCAACCACAGCAAATAGCTCGACCTTAGAGCAACACAAACATTGACCTCAAAATCTTAACCACAGCTAACTATGTATATCCTTCATCACCATAAAGGATTTAGTGAAAAATAAAACTGGCAAAAGACACCACTTCCAGCATCTACATGACAACAAGTGAAGGTTGTGATAAGTTTTATGTGGATGAAACTTCTAGGGACCTGAACATGAAGGTCAGCAAACAGAGGTGCCTGCCAGAAAGATAACACAACACTTATATTATTCCCTGCAACACAGAACCATCTGATAAACTTTTCCAGTGCCAAACTACTTATAATGGAAGGAGACAGAACAGACCAGGCTTGGAATCTGCTCTTCCTGCCATGACTAACACTATTGCAAAGAAAATCGAGTTTACTGCTGGTTTCAGAAGCATTTGCTAAATTTATTCTCAGCAAATTTGACCACTGCAGTTGGCCTACTAGTCAATCCTAATTTTTGCTTAGCCAAGTCACATGACAACAGGTGACATGACCCACCCAATTCTATATTTCACCTCGTGTTTTTTCCACTACATATATGCTCCATTTTGCTCATCTCTGCCAAGATATAAAGTCCCTAATGAACAAGACATTTCCTTCATAAAATGGTATAAACCTTACATTGCATCTCTTTAACATAAGTACTTGTCGATACATTCTACTGTGGTTCGTACATTGGACTGTGTGTGGACAGTAGTAACAGCCTAGTTGATTAGACCCTGATCCACCGGGAGGCCTGGTTAAGGACTGGGCAGAACAACCTCTAGGTAGGTACTTTGTTCACTTCACTGAATGACCCATAAAAGTTCAGTACAGTATTTCAATAAATGCAATCTGTGTGTGTCTGCTGCTCAATGTGACATGCAAGCTGTGGGAATCTGCATGTTCTTGGAACTATTATACATGTTTAAATATTTACTTCTAATATGTGGAATATACTGTAGTGCATATTGACTTATTTGTACATTTATGATGGGTAACATGTTATACAATTATGTCTACTGGTACTGAAAGTGATAAAAATTACTAGTACAGATTTTGTATATTGAACATACAGTCACATGCAATCTCTCATGCACAGAAAACTTGGTCACCAGCAAGGGATGGCATTGGGTATAGTGCTTGGCTGCCAGGAGGGAGGCAGATTGTACGTAATGTACTGGAATTTGTTTTTTGTGGATAACTTCTAGGATTTCTGGAACATTATTGTACTATTTCACATATTATATATGTTGTGTAGAGGTAATTTAGGTTTTCATGTATGTAGTAGAATCCCACCTAATGCCCAAGATTGAGACAGGAGAAAATGTTTAAGTGAAAATTAAAGGAAAGGTAAGGCATACTTATTTTTTATAAACTTATGATTTCTAATATAGTTTTATATGCTTTACAATTCTAAAAGAAAAAAAAATGCCCATGGCAGGGCTGTCAACTCTACTCCCAATGCCTAGATTAATAAATACTATCTTACATACAATATTTAATGAAATAAACTTCTATAATAATAATAATAATAATGCTATAGAATACAAAAAGCATACTCTACGTCAAGCATAATTTTGGTATAGTGTACTGCACAGCATAAAAGTCTGATACGTTACTACTGGCACTAAAGTATTCCTCATGCTTTTAATTTTCTGATACAAGTGGTTTTATATCTTAGCCAAAAAGTGGGGGCATATGTTAGAGCAATTTCTATTAAACTGAGAAAAAAGTTTTGACTTATGGCTGAGAATATACTGCATTTTAATTCAATAAAAACCTATATTTACCACCAGTAACAAAATAGTTCTTGGAAACCTGCAACTCCTTAGTGGTACATCTAGTAAAATCATGGGTATAGACACAATATACCCATACCTGTTTGCATTACACCTCTACATCCTGTTCATGAACCCATACAATATATGCAAGTCATTTATAATCACTGACAAAAATGTTAAGTACTTATGCAATATAGTTGATCTAGAATATGGCTTCCCTGTACTTATTCCACAAAGGAATATAACTTTTGTTACAACCACAAATACTCTGAAAATGTGAAATGTGAATACTGAAGTATCTTAAATGAAATGCTCTGAGCAACAATAAATTCTGTAACTATGTAGCATATGTAAGTGGGAAGATTTCCTTAATTGCATACAAGAGTTGGCAGTAACTTCCTAAATTACATTCTGCTTATACAGCATCTGACATGAAGACAAAAAAAATCCTTGAAGTCATTCTTACAATTTATTTTTTCTAAAATCCATCCTCTTGTATGAATGATAATGCTGCAATGTTATTTTTGAGAACAAATATGGTATACATGACTAGGAAAGCCAACATGGAATGTAAAAGATTTGTTAACATGGCATATATTTAATTAATAGTTTACTTTGAGGAATGACTCTTGAGCTGAACTATAGCTTTTTTCTCTATGTAATTACACATTCTCTCTATTGGGAAAAGAGGTCATGCTGCTACCAGTCTCATTTATAGCAAAACTTTTAGAAAATATAAAAAATATAAAAAGTGATGTATTCACCGAGTCGTTGGGCATGGCTGATCTACCATTTGTAATGTTGTCAAGACTTCAATCCAACGTACTAGATATAGTAACACATCGACGTCATTACTCTTGATTTCGTGCTCAGAGCCTGACAACTGGCTATGGCTTTCATCCTGAGGAGACAAGACGTAAGTATGAAGAAATCATGTAGAGAGAATATTTAGGCAGTGCATAATAATAATTTTAGGAAGGGGAGAATTGGTTAGAGATATTATAAAAGACTAAATAGATTAACTGAGCTTGGACTGTTAGCAAAGCTGCACTGCTTATGGTTATTAAAGATGCTCAATACAATGCAAATGCTTTAGGTTACAGAATTATGCTTAATAATCCTGAGCAAACTTTTGTCAACTCCAATTAGCAAACGTATATTAACAACATTTAGGTTTTCTTAGCTTTTCGAAATAACCTTCAATGTCCAAAGCTGGCACATTATTCAGTTATTTTTTTCTTACATTACTGGATTTACAGACTAAGACCTCTTCAAGGGGGGCTCCTTGGAGTGGTGAAGAGGCTCTTGGTCTGAGGAATTAGCCCTGTCGGTCTTCTTCCTCAGACCGAACCTAATTACCCCCCATTCTCCCCTCCCCTATCCCATCCTCCCCTTTTTCCATTCCTCCTCCTCCTCCCCACCCCTCTTTTGCCCTTCCTCTTTTTGGCCTTTGGGATTTCTCCCACAGGCGCGCTAGTTCCTAGGTAGGGGAAAGGACACCGGGGTCCATCCCATTCTGTTGAGGTTCTTGGCGGTGGCGTAGTTTGCCGTGGAATCTGGATTGCCTGGGGATGTCCCGATCCCTCTCCGGTATCCCGGAGTAGCTTTGGGTGTCTTTCGGGCGACGGGTGTATCTCTGGAAGCCACCTTTCGGATTCCGGGGGTGGTGGCTGAAGGAGGTATGCTTTGTGGTGGATATCCGGCTGCCCTCTCTTTTGTCCACCGAGGTAGCTCGGCAGATGTGAGGTTGCTATCCCGGATTGCTGGTTTACTGGCATGAAGGGTAGGGTATGGCACGGGTTCCATGCTGCATCTGCGCTACTAGCGGTGCTGAGGTCCTCTTGGGCGCGGAGGGAGATTTCCGGCCCTTTCATTCCTCCTGGGAACTATTCCTCCCCGCTCCCCCCTTTCTTTATTCTTTTTTTTTTTTACTTTTATTTTCTTTTCTTCTTTCTTTTTTTTCTTAAAAACAAAAAGCAAAGGAGTAACCTAACCATGGAGAACCCAATCCATGAACCCACTACCCCCGGGCCCCTTCTTGATACCGCACCCCATTCTGACCCTGCCTTGTGTTTAGACCACTCTTCGGACACTCCTGATGCCCCTGTACCTCTTGCTGGTGCTGTTTCCTCGCCTGCTTCAGGTACCGGGGCTTCGACTGACTCCTTCGATTTGTCTGAACTCAGCTCTCCTTTGACTATGCTTCCAGCTTCTCCCTCTACGGTACAGCAATTTTCGAATCGCCCGCCCATTTCCCGCCGGACCAACTCCGGTCCTACTCCTAAACGCCAACGTCAATCTCCTGATGATGCTCCTTCGTTACCTTCCCATTCTACTCGGAAAAGACCGACACATCAAGCACTCCCTCTCCACGCTCAGTTTCGGACCACACAATGGACTAAATTCTTTACTTTAAGACCGACTTCTTCTTCTGCCTACCTTTCTGACCATAGTATTGGCAAAGCGCTCCTGCGTCATGTTGGTAGAGATATTTCATTTCATGCTCTCAAGAGCGGTACGTGCATCGTCACTATCCAAAATGCTACCCAAGCTCATGATCTTTCTCTCCTTTCGAATATCGATACTACTCCTATCACTATTGAAAAACATCTTTCTCTCAATTCTTGTAGTGGTACTGTCATTCTGCCCCATACCATAGTCCAACAGAATTTCCAGTCATGTGGCAATGACATTCTTGAACAGCTGGAACTCCAGGATCTCCCAATCCTCAAAGTAGACACTTATGTCCTTCCTGCCCGGGGGCGGAGACGTTACCCTTGCAATGTGGCTCGTTTAACTTTTGACAGCCGAGAACTCCCGTCCTCTGTATATGTCGCGGGACATCGGTTACAAGTTCGAAAGGTGATAACTACACCGCAACAATGTAGAAATTGCTGGCGTTTTGGCCACCCAGCGAAATATTGCAGATCTATGGCCGAATGCCCAGTCTGTGGTGCCGACGACCATTCTAATACATCTTGCAGTCAACCTCCATCTTGCCTTAATTGTAATGAAGCTCACCCTTCGTACTCCCGCCGTTGCCAGGTCTACTTAAATGAACGTGAAATCCGTTGCCTCAAAGAGGCAGAAGGTCTCCTTTATGCTATGGCAGTTACTCATCTCCGCCTCCAAGGGAGACTACCCCGTGTTTCTTATTCTCGTGTTTCCAAACATCCCCCTACTTCTGGGGTCCCATCTTCTGCAGCCTCCTCTGTTGTTACCCCTCCCATAGCCACTCCGGCATCTAATCCTTTTGCTGTCCTTGGCTCTGACGTCCCGACTACAACTCAGTCTGTTCTCACATCTTCGCGTCCTTCCTCACAAGCCCCAGTATCGACAAGACCTCGTACGACACCTACTACCAATCGCCCCTCTACTTCTCAGAAGTCCAAAAAATCCACATTGCTCAAATCTTCTTTGCCCCTTCCTTCCCTTCTTCCACCTCCACACTTTACCTTTCCAGTCTCTGTACCTAGTTCTTCCCCTCTCTCTGGCTCTATTACAAGTGTGGAGATTCACCCTCCTCCTCGTACTATGCCTTCCACCCCCGTCCCCTCCCAAGTTTCTCCCTCTTGACACCTCCCAGGTTTCTGCCTCTTCTGTCCCCCCCCCCACACTTCATCTCCAGTCCCTTACACTCTTCCCTCCCCCTCTACTTTGGTACAGTCCATTACTGTCCCAATCTTTACTCACCCTCCTCCTCCTATCTCCAATATGGTCTCCCATACATCTTTGAATTCAGAAACACTTGAAGCCATTTCAGAATATATTGCAGAGACTAAACCTTCAATGGACACTGATTCACTTCCTGTTCCTTCTCTTCCCTCTCCTCCATCTTCACAACCCCATTCTTCGCAATGCTCCGTTCCTTCGCTGCTTGAACGTCTTCCAATGCCACCACACGTTGACTTTTCTAACCCCTCTAGTCCGTAGGTGCCTTTACCTACAGATTCCTGGTATTTTCTTCATCGCCAATCATGGCCTATTTACAGTGGAATATCTGCGGCCTCAGGGGTAATCGGGGTGAGCTTCAGATGTTGCTTTCCAGGTTTTCCCCTGTTGGTGCTTGCTTACAAGAACCAAAATTACACTCGGCTGTTTTCCAACCTATCTCAGGCTATAATTTATTGTATTCTTCGGATCCTTTCTCAGATGGGACCTTTAATGAAAGTGCCCTTCTTCTACGCAATGATATTCCGTACTGTCAACTATTTGTCCATACCTCGCTGCATTACACTGCAGCCCGTATCCACTTGAATAAGTGGTTTACAATATGTTCTTTATATCTCTCTCCTTATCGAGCATTTTCTATCCCAGACTTTGCCTTTCTTGTTTCATCCTTACCACCACCACTTCTGTTATTTGGTGATTTTAATGCCCACCATTTCCTCTGGGGGGGGGGGGTCTCATTGTGACTTACGTGGCATCCAGTTGGAGGCTTTTCTCGCCTCTCACCCCCTCCATGTTTTAAATACGGGTACTCCCACCCATTTTGATCCTCGTACTCATACTCTCTCTTACATCGATCTATCAGTCTGCTCTTCCCCCACTGAACTAGACTTCACCTGGTCTGTTCTACCGGACTTACATGACAGCGATCATTTTCCAATCATTCTTACTTCTCCTTCCTATTCACCACCTTTCCGTAGCCCTCGCTGGCAATTTGATCGGGCAAATTGGGATCTTTACTCACACCTCACTGCTTTTAGTGAGGTTCCTTCTTCATCCTCCATTGATGAGCTCCTACACATCTTCTCGACGTCAGTTTATACCGCAGCTTCTCATTCTATACCCCAAACCTCAGGCAGGCATTCTCAGAAGTGCATGCCTTGGTGGTCTCCTGCTTGTGCTCGTGCCGTACGTTTGAAACGCGCTGCATGGGGCAGGTACCGGTACAATAGAACCGCTGAGAGACTTCTTGATTTTAAGCAGAAGCGTGCGATTGCTCGCCGTGTCATCCGTGAAGCTAAACGCACTTGTTGGCGAGACTATGTTTCCACCATCACCTCTGCTTCTTCTATGAGTGCAATCTGGAAAAAAAGTGAGGAAATTGAGTGGTAAATATTCTGACCCGGCTCCTGTTCTATGGGTCGCTGGTGTTGATGTAGCAAACCCTCTCGACGTTGCCATTGAACTTGGCACACATCTGGTCCGTATTTCCCGAGGGCTCCATCTATGCCCCTCGTTTCTTTCCTCAAAGTCTGCCAGAGAGTTAGTACCCTTGGACTTTTCTTCTCTCAGAGAAGAACAGTATAATGTGCCTTTTACACTTCAAGAACTAGAGGCAACGCTCTCAGCTTGCCGATCATCGGCAGCTGGGCCTGACGACATTCATATTCGTATGTTACAACATTTACATCGGTCAGCCCTTGTAGTCCTCTTACACCTCTTCAATCTTATTTGGGCACAAGGAGTTCTTCCCCAGCTGTGGAAATCTGCCATTGTTCTCCCTTTCCGCAAACCGGGTACTACAGGACATGATGCCTCCCACTATCGTCCCATCGCTCTTACTAGTGCAGTTTGCAAAGTGATGGAACGTCTCGTAAATCGACGTTTAATGTGGTATTTAGAGAGACACAACAGTCTCTCCGCTAGTCAATATGGCTTTCGTAAGGATCGTTCTACCATAGACCCCTTACTACGCTTGGATACGTATGTTCGTAATGCCTTTGCGAATAATCACTCAGTTATTGCCATATTTTTTGACCTTGAGAAGGCATATGACACAACTTGGAGGTATAATATTTTGGCCCAGGCCCATTCCTTAGGCCTCCGAGGCAATCTACCATCCTTCCTTAAGAACTTTTTAACTGACAGACATTTCCGTGTTCGAGTCAATAATGTTCTTTCCCCGGACTTCGTCCAAGCTGAAGGTGTCCCTCAAGGATGTGTTCTAAGCACAACACTTTTTCTCCTTGCTATAAATGATTTGGCATCTGTTCTTCCACCCAATATTTGGTCATCACTCTTATGTTGATGACTTCGCTATTGCTTGTGCAGGCGCTGACTGTCATCTTATTGCAGTTTCTCTCCAGCATGAGGTCGACCGTGTTTCCACTTGGGCCACCATGCATGGGTTTAAATTTTCAAGTACCAAAACTCGCCAAATTACTTTCACTAGACGCTCTGTTATCTCCGATCATCCTTTGTATCTCTATGGCTCCTGTATCCCCGAACGTGATACAGTCAGGTTTCTAGGCCTTCTCTTTGACCGTAGGTTATCCTGGAAACCTCACATTACCTCTCTGAAGGCAACTTGTCACAGCCGGCTAAACCTTCTTAAAACCCTTGCTCATCTTTCCTGGGGAGCTGATCGTCGAACTCTGCTTCGCCTACATTCAGCCCTCGTTTTATTGAAACTCGATTATGGTGACCAGATTTATTCCGCGGCCTCTCCTGCTACTCTCTCTAGCCTTAACTCTATCCATCACCAAGGATTACGTTTGTGCCTTGGTGCTTTTCGCTCTTCCCCTGTTGAGAGCCTCTATGCAGAAGCGAATGTTCCATCCTTGTCTGATCGCTGTGGTGCCCATTGCCTTCACTACTATGTACGCTCTCACGATCAACACAATCCTTCCATTTATAGAATGGTCACCGATATTAGTAGACATTCTTTATTCGTTCGCCGCCCCTGTTTGCTCCGTCCCTTTTCTCTTCGCCTGCATTCACTCTTGTCTTCCCTTCAGTTACCACCTTTATATGTTCATGTAGCATCTCACTTTTCCCTACCCCCCTGGGAAGTTCCAGCTGTTCGGGTCTGTTCTTTCTCACTCCCTTGCTCGAAAGCTCAACTGCCTACGGTGGCTTCCCGCTTTCTTTTTCTTGATCACTTCCACTCCCATTCTCATGCCACCGCTGTGTACACAGATGGCTCTAAGTCTTCAGATGGCGTCGGATTCGCAGCAGTGTTTCCAGACAGCGTCGTGCAGGGGCATTTACTATCTTCAGCTAGCATTTTTACTGCTGAACTGTATGCCATTCTTGCAGCACTTATTCGTATCACATCTATGCCTGTGTCATCATTTGTAGTAGTCTCAGACTCCCTTAGTGCTCTACAGGCTATACGAAAATTTGATACATCTCATCCCCTAGTTCTCCGTATCCAACTTTGGCTACGCCGTATCTCTACCAAACATAAAGATGTTGTTTTTTGCTGGGTCCCTGGTCATGTCGATGTACAGGGCAATGAACAGGCAGACACTGCTGCGCGGTCAGCAGTACATGACCTACCAATTTCCTAAAGAGGTGTTTCATTTCTGGACTATTTTGCTGCAATAGCTACCCACCTTTGCACCCGTTGGTAACAACGTTGGTCAACTCTGCTCGGTAACAAACTTCATTCTATTAAACCGAGCATAGGTTACTGGCCGTCTTCTTGTCATCAATGCCGAGGTTGGGAGACCACTCTCTCCTGCCTTCGCATTGGCCACACTCGTCTTACTCATGGGTATCTCATGGAGAGGCACCCTGTTCCTCTCTGTGAGCAGTGTCAAGTTCCAGTATCGATTAGCCACATTCTGTTAGACTGCCCTCTCTATCAACGAGCACGCAGAATTTACCTCCAACGTCATCTTCGTTCTACTACTCTCTCTTTACCTTCCCTTCTTGCTGATGGACCCTCCTTTAATCCTGACTCTCTCATTGACTTCTTGACAACGACTGATTTACTCCACAAACTCTGATGATACTTTTCGCACTCCCCTCACCCCTTTCTAGTTCAGTCTCTTGCTGCCCTTTACCCTTTCACCATCCACTACCCCGCTGTTATCCGTAACCTATTACTCATCCATCTCCCTTTTGCCACCTGATGCCCTCGCTTCCTTCCTGCCCTGCAGCGCTGTATAGTCCTTGTGGCTTAGCGCTTCTTTTTGATTATAATAATAATAATACAGACTAAGAACTGTTAGCCTACCTCAACTCATTTCAAAGTCTAGTTTTATCTAAGGTATGCCCTCAACAGCTGGCTAACACCTGGGTACTTATTTGCTGCTAGCTTAAGTAAATTAACCCAACATCTTCATCCATCCCAGGATCAAACCCAAGTCCTTCGTTGGTGAGTCAAAGGCACAACCACTGATCTATGTACCACACACGGCTAAAGATCAGTCCACTATTGTATATGTATTTGAGCCTAAGGGCCTTCTGCTCACTTATATTAGGGCAACAACAGACTGAATAAGTGCTAAATTAAGAATGTGGATAAAGATTTAAAACATCTTGTAAAATGTGTTCACAATCAGGAAAATCTTGGCTGAAATCACTATAGTTGAAGCAAGATAAGTTATTTAATGGTGTTTACACTGCATTATAGAATTTTCTTACCTGTCTAAGAACCAATAGTATAGAATTATCTTTGAGAGTTGGCTGATGCAACAAATTACGTACTGCAACCTTCCAGCTGATGTCCCAACCTCCCCATAAGCTGCAGCGTTCTAGCTTGAAGATGTGCCTTAGGGGGTTTGGATGGAAATTTAATAATAATTAGTGACTGACCCCAAGATATTTTTAATATTTAACATTGCTCACATGACACTATTGTAAGGTATTACAGTACACATTATTATATTCCTAAAAGTTAATCTTGCAGCCATGACAGGATTCAGAGAGTGAGCATTTGCTATCACTTTATAAAGTTGAACACAAATTGTAAATGATATTGAATAACATAGATAAGATGCTTTTATGACAGAAGATGCAATATGACTGTCTAATGTTCTTAATTTTATTATATTATTATTATGACAGAAGTTAGTTAAATTTTACTATGAAAAGTTGGTTATCACCAGCATCAGCCTTCCATAAAATAGCCATATTTGTGTCTGAACCAAGTGCCTGTTCCTCCCCAAATTTTTAAGGAAGGAACATGACTTGCTAAGAGAAGGGAAGCAGGAGTGTGGAGGAAGTGGGTAAGACAATGACCAAATTGGTCATTCTGCTGAAAGTTGATCAATATATACATTTGGAATAGTTAGTGTATTTATTAAATGTGTGTATACAGTACAGTGGACCCCTGGTTTATGATATTTTTTCATTCCAGAAGTATGTTCAGGTGCCAGTACTGACCGAATTTGTTCCCATAAGGAATATTGTGAATTAGATTAGTCCATTTCAGACCCCCAAACATACACGTACAAACGCACTTACATAATTGGTCGCATTGGGAGGTGATCATGAAGCGGGGGTCCACTGTATATGTATATACAAGTAACCATCATACAGATTGTAGAACTATGTTATTAATGCCAGGGTCCGTTTTGTAGATCTACATCATGAGCTCAGCTCACTCAGATAAGCTGTGAGAGAATGGTCTGTGCAGTGAGTCCACAGTATAAAAAAAAATCCAGCCCCATGCAGTGCATAATGTGAAAAGCAAAACTCTGACCTTGTGTTTGGCTTAAAATGGCAACTTTGAGGTGTTTTCTATGATGCTTTTTATGGTTTTATTGGCTGTTTCTTGGAAGACATGCTACTGAAATAGAGATGATCTTGGTTGGTTTCTCAACCAGAAGTAGTTTGAAACTTGGCTCAAAGTAGCGGAATATGTATTCAATTTTTCGTGTAAAATTGGCCAGATTGTTGACTTCTGTGCACTTTATAGGGTAGCTCTAATAGTTGAATGGGCAGTTTTGTGTACTCAATCAACAGAAATAAAGGCATAATATTGAAACAGCTAAGAATTTGTTTGAAAAGGACTCAAAGTGAGCAAAATCATCGATGTGTAAATTATGCCCAGACCACTAATTTTGTGCCTGCATAATTCTGTAAGTTTTCCAACAAATTTTGTACTTTTGGTGACATTAACTTCAGAAAAAGATTCTCTACCATTTCAGATTTTTTTTTTCAGAAAGTACATACTGAGAGTAATACTAATTTCAGGGGTCTGGGCAGTGAGAGGGTTAAAAATGGTAAAAGAGCATACACAGTTTCCTTGTTTGTTTTGTATGCACATATGTTTTGATTGGAAAGCAGTAAAATATTTTGACACTGAAATTTTCTGCCACTACTTACTTGTCTGAGATGAGAATAATATCAGGTCTGTTTGATTCAGAGAGTGTGGCATGTGCAATATACCAGTCAGTTTGCATATAATGTCCATGGCTGAGTGATGCTAAAAGTGTCATTCCTGCAGCTTCGTGGCTGTCATATGGACGCATCGCTATGAATGGAGACACGTGCCGAGGTACACGAGACCTTAGGATGACCTGGAAGTAATCGTGATATAAATTATAATCTATTCAGAATATAACTGGTTTATAAAAAAAATCAGCTTTTTGAGCATGGTGAAGTCTGGCTAATGCAGGTGTTCAGAAGGTCTGGAAGGATACAAAAGAAAAGATAGCATGGAGTAAGATTATAGGTTGATTTTGGAAAGAGGATCTTGTATATGAGTGCCAGTGATGGAAAGTTGGGAATCAAGGCAATACACAGTACAAGATTCTAAATATAACATAAATAAAAGCAAGAAAGATGGGTGACTGAATGATCAGACTTTAAAGGTCTGGAAACAAAAGCTGAAGAAAGAGTTACTTTAAGGCAATCTTCAGGGAAAACTGTCTTGATACTAGTTAAGGGCATTAATACACAAATAACCCGCACATAAAAGAGAGAAGCTTACGACGACGTTTCGGTCCGACTTGGGTTATTTGTGTATCGTTCCCTCTTCAAGGGGAGCTCCTTGGCGTGGTGAAGAGGCTCTTGGTCTGAGGAATTAGCCCTGTCGGTCTTCTTCCTCAGACCGAACCTAATTACCCCCCATTCTCCCCTCCCCTATCCCATCCTAACCTTTTTCCATTCCTCCTCCTCCCCACCCCTCCCTTTTGCCCTTCCTCTTTTTGGCCTTTGGGATTTCTCCCACAGGCGGGCTAGTTCCTAGGTAGGGGAAAGGACACCGGGGTCCATCCCATTCCGTTGAGGTTCTTGGCGGTGGCATAGTTTGCCGTGGAATCTGGATTGCCTGGGGATGTCCCGATCCCTCTCCGGTATCCCGGAGTAGCTTTGGGTGTCTTTCGGGCGACGGGTGTATCTCTGGAAACCACCTTTCAGATTCCGGGGGTGGTGGCCGAAGGAGGTATGCTTTGTGGCGGATATCCGGCCGCCCTCTCTTTTGTCCACCAAGGTAGATCGGCAGATGTGAGGTTGCTATCCCGGATTGCTGGTTTACTGGCATGAAGGGTAGGGTATGGCACAGGTTCCATGCTGCATCTGCACTACTAGCGGTGCTGAGGTCCTCTTGGGCGCGGAGGGAGCTTTCCGGCCCTTTCATTCCTCCTGGGAACTATTACTCCCCGCTCCCCCCTTTTTTTATTCTTTTTTTTATTTTTATTTTCTTCTTTCTTTTTTTTTTTCTTAAAAACAAAAAGCAAAGGAGTAACCTAACCATGGAGAACCCAATCCATGAACCCACTACCCCCAGGCCCCTTCTTGATACCACACCCCATTCTGACCCTGCCTTGTGTTTAGACCACTCTTCGGACACTCCTGATGCCCCTGTACCTCTTGCTGGTGCTGTTTCCTCACCCGCTTCAGGTACCGGGGCTTCGACTGACTCCTTCGATTTGTCTGACCTCCGCTCTCCTTTGACTATGCTTCCGGCTTCTCCCTCTACGGTACGGCAATTTTCGAATCGCCCGCCCATTTCACGCTGGACCAACTCCGGTCCTACTCCTAAACGCCAACGTCAATCTCCTGATGATGCTCCTTCGTTACCTTCCCATTCTACTCGGAAAAGACCGACACGTCAAGCACTCCCTCTCCACGCTCAGTTTCGGACCACACAATGGACTAAATTCTTTACTTTAAGACCGACTTCTTCTGCCTACCTTTCTGACCATAGTATTGGCAAAGCGCTCCTGCGTCATGTTGGTAGAGATATTTCATTTCATGCTCTCAAGAGCGGTACGCGCATCGTCACTGTCCAGAATGCTACCCAAGCTCATGATCTTTCTCTCCTTTCGAATATCGATACTACTCCTATCACTATTGAAAAACATCTTTCTCTCAATTCTTGTAGTGGTACTGTCATTCTGCCCCATACCATAGTCCAACAGAATTTCCAGTCATGTGGCAATGACATTTTTGAACAGCTGGAACTCCAGGATCTCCCAATCCTCAAAGAAGACACTTATGTCCTTCCTGCCCGGGGGCGGAGACGTTACCCTTGCAATGTGGCTCATTTAACTTTTGACAGCCGAGAACTCCCGTCCTCTGTATATGTCGCGGGACATCGGTTACAAGTTCGAAAGGTGATACCTACACCACAACAATGTAGAAATTGCTGGCGTTTTGGTCACCCAGCGAAATATTGCAGATCTATGGCCGAATGCCCAGTCTGTGGTGCCGACGACCATTCTAATACATCTTGCAGTCAACCTCCATCTTGCCTTAATTGTAATGAAGCTCACCCTTCGTACTCCTGCCGTTGCCAGGTCTACTTAAATGAACGTGAAATCTGTTGCCTCAAAGAGGCAGAAGGTCTCCCTTATGCTATGGCAGTTACTCATCTCCGCCTCCAAGGGAGACTACCCCGTGTTTCTTATTCTCGTGTTTCCAAACATCCTCCCACTTCTGGGGTCCCATCTTCTGCAGCCTCCTCTGTTGTTACCCCTCCCATAGCCACTCCGGCATCTAATCCTTTTGCTGTCCTTGGCTCTGACGTCCCGACTACAACTCAGTCTGTTCTCACATCTTCGCGTCCTTCCTCACAAGCCCCAGTATCGACAAGACCTCGTACGACACCTAATACCAATCGCCCCTCTACTTCTCAGAAGTCCAAAAAATCCACATTGCTCAAATCTTCTTTGCCCCTTCCTTCCCTTCTTCCACCTCCACACTTTACCTTTCCAGTCTCTGTACCTAGTTCTTCCCCTCTCTCTGGCTCTATTACAAGTGTGGAGATTCACCCTCCTCCTTGTACTATGCCTACCACCCCCGTCCCCTCCCAAGTTTCTCCCTCTTGTGCCACCTCCCAGGTTTCTGCCTCTTCTGTCCCCCCCCCACACTTCATCTCCAGTCCCTTACACTCTTCCCTCCCCCTCTACTTTGGTACAGTCCATTACTGTCCCAATCTTTACTCACCCTCCTCCTTCTATCTCCAATATGGTCTCCCATACATCTTTGAATTCAGAAACACTTGAAGCCATTTCAGAATATATTGCAGAGACTAAACCTTCAATGGACACTGATTCACTTCCTGTTCCTTCTCTTCCCTCTCCTCCATCTTCACAACCCCATTCTTTGCAACGCTCCGTTCCTTCACTACTTGAATGTCTTCCAATGCCACCACACGTTGACTTTTCTAACCCCTCTAGTCCGTAGGTGCCTTTACCTACAGATTCCTGGTATTTTCTTCATCGCCAATCATGGCCTATTTACAGTGGAATATCCGCGGCCTCAGGGGTAATCGGGGTGAGCTTCAGATGTTGCTTTCCAGGTTTTCCCCTGTTGGTGCTTGCTTACAAGAACCAAAATTACACTCGGCTGTCTTCCAACCTATCTCAGGCTATAATTTATTGTATTCTTCGGATCCTTTCTCAGATGGGACCTTTAATGAAAGTGCCCTTCTTCTACGCAATGATATTCCGTACTGTCAACTATTTGTCCATACCTCGCTGCATTACACTGCAGCCCGTATCCACTTGAATAAGTGGTTTACAATATGTTCTTTATATCCCTCTCCTCGAGCATTTTCTATCCCAGACTTTGCCTTTCTTGTTTCATCCTTACCACCACCACTTCTGTTGCTTGGTGATTTTAATGCCCACCATTTCCTCTGGGGGGGGGGGGGGTCTCATTGCGACTCACGTGGCATCCAGTTGGAGGCTTTTCTCGCCTCTCACCCCCTCCATGTTTTAAATATGGGTACTCCCACCCATTTTGATCCTCGTACTCATACTCTCTCTTGCATCGATCTATCAGTCTGCTCTTCCTCCACTGCACTAGACTTCACCTGGTCTGTTCTACCAGACTTACATGACAGCGATCATTTTCCGATCATTCTTACTTCTCTTTCCTATTCACCACCTTTCCGTAGCCCTCGCTGGCAATTTGATCGGGCAAATTGGGATCTTTACTCACACCTCACTGCTTTTAGTGAGGTTCCTTCTTCATCCTCCATTGATGAGCTCCTACACATCTTCTCGACGTCAGTTTATACCGCAGCTTCTCATTCTATACCCCAAACCTCAGGCAGGCATTCTCAGAAGTGCGTGCCTTGGTGGTCTCCTGCTTGTGCTCGTGCAGTACGTTTGAACCGTGCTGCATGGGGCAGGTACCGGTACAATAGAACCGCTGAGAGACTTCTTGATTTTAAGCAGAAGCGTGCGATCGCTCGCAGTGTCATCAAAGAAGCTAAACGCACTTGTTGGCGAGATATGTTTCCACCATCCCCTCTGCTTCTTCTATGAGTGGAGTCTGGAAAAAAGTGAGGAAATTGAGTGGTAAATATTCTCCTGACCCGGCTCCTGTTCTACGGGTCGCTGGTGTTGATGTAGCAAACCCTCTCGACGTTGCCATTGAACTTGGCACACATCTGGTCCGTATTTCCCGAGGGCTCCATCTATGCCCCTCGTTTCTTTCCTCAAAGTCTGCCAGAGAGTTAGTACCCTTGGACTTTTCTTCTCTCAGAGAAGAACAGTATAATGTGCCTTTTACACTTCAAGAACTGGAGGCAACGCTCTCAGCTTGCCGATCATCGGCAGCTGGGCCTGACGACATTCATATTCGTATGTTACAACATTTACATCGGTCAGCCCTTGTAGTCCTCTTACACCTCTTCAATCTTATTTGGGCACAAGGAGTTCTTCCCCAGCTATGGAAATCTGCCATTGTTCTCCCTTTCCGCAAACCGGGTACTACAGGACGTGATGCCTCCCACTATCGTCCCATCGCTCTTACTAGTGCAATTTGCAAAGTGATGGAACGTCTCGTAAATCGACGTTTAATGTGGTATTTAGAGAGACACAACAGTCTCTCCGCTAGTCAATATGGCTTTCGTAAGGGTCGTTCTACCATAGACCCCTTACTACGCTTGGATACGTATGTTCGTAATGCCTTTGCGAATAATCACTCAGTTATTGCCATATTTTTTGACCTTGAGAAGGCATATGACACAACTTGGAGGTATAATATTTTGGCCCAGGCCCATTCCTTAGGCCTCCGAGGCAATCTACCATCCTTCCTTAAGAACTTTTTAACTGACAGACATTTCCGTGTTCGAGTCAATAATGTTCTTTCCCCGGACTTCGTCCAAGCTGAAGGTGTCCCTCAGGGATGTGTTCTAAGCACAACACTTTTTCTCCTTGCTATAAATGATTTGGCCTCTGTTCTTCCACCCAATATTTGGTCATCACTCTATGTTGATGACTTCGCTATTGCTTGTGCAGGCGCTGACTGTCATCTTATTGCAGTTTCTCTCCAGCATGCGGTCGACCGTGTTTCCACTTGGGCCACCACGCATGGGTTTAAATTTTCAAGTACCAAAACTCACCAAATTACTTTCACTAGACGCTCTGTTATCTCCGATCATCCTTTGTATCTCTATGGCTCCCGTATCCCCGAACGTGATACAGTCAGGTTTCTAGGCCTTCTCTTTGACCGTAGGTTATCCTGGAAACCTCACATTACCTCTCTGAAGGCAACTTGTCACAGCTGGCTAAACCTTCTTAAAACCCTTGCTCATCTTTCCTGGGGAGCTGATCGTCGAACTCTGCTTCGCCTACATTCAGCCCTCGTTTTATCGAAACTCGATTATGGTGACCAGATTTATTCCGCGGCCTCCCCTGCTACTCTCTCTAGCCTTAACTCTATCCATCACCAAGGATTACGTTTGTGCCTTGGTGCTTTTCGCTCTTCCCCTGTTGAGAGCCTCTATACAGAAGCGAATGTTCCATCCTTGTCTGATCGCCATGATGCCCATTGCCTTCACTACTATGTACGCTCTCATGATCTACACAATCCTTCCATTTATAGAATGGTCACCGATATTAGTAGACATTCTTTATTCGTTCGCCGCCCCTGTTTGCTCCGTCCCTTTTCTCTTCGCATTCATTCACTCTTGTCTTCCCTTCAGTTACCACCTTTATATGTTCATGTAGCATCTCACTTTTCCCTACCCCACTGGGAAGTTCCAGCTGTTCGGGTCTGTTCTTTCTCACTCCCTTGCTCGAAAGCTCAACTGCCTATGGTGGCTTCCCGCTCTCTTTTTCTTGATCAGTTTCACTCCCATCCTCATTCCACCGCTCTGTACACAGATGGCTCTAAGTCTTCAGATGGCGTCGGATTCACAGCAGTGTTTCCGGACAGCGTCATGCAGGGGCATTTACTATCTTCAGCTAGCATTTTTACTGCTGAACCGTATGCCATTCTTGCAGCACTTATTTGTATCGCATCTATGCCTGTGTCATCATTTGTAGTAGTCTCAGACTCCCTTAGTGCTCTACAGGCTATACGAAAATTTGATACATCTCATCCCCTAGTTCTCCATATTCAACTTTGGCTATGCCGTATCTCTACCAAACAAAGATATTGTTTTTTGTTGGGTCCCTGGTCATGTCGATGTACAGGGCAATGAACAGGCAGACACTGCTGCGCGGTCAGCAGTACATGACCTACCAATTTCCTATCGAGGTGTTCCATTTCTGGACTATTTTGCTGCAATAACTACCCACCTTCGCACCCGTTGGCAACAACGTTGGTCAACTCTGCTCGGTAACAAACTTCATTCTATTAAACCGAGCATAGGTTACTGGCCGTCTTCTTGTCATCAGTGCCGAGGTTGGGAGACCACTCTCTCCCGCCTTCGCATTGGCCACACTCGTCTTACTCATGGGTATCTCATGGAGAGGCACCCTGTTCCTCTCTGTGAGCAGTGTCAAGTTCCAGTATCGATTAGCCACATTCTGTTAGACTGCCCTCTCTATCAACGAGCACGCAGAATTTACCTCCAATGTCGTCTTTGTTATACTACTCTCTCTTTACCTTCCCTTCTTGCTGATGGACCCTCCTTTAATCCTGACTCTCTCATTGACTTCTTGACAACGACTGATTTACTCCACAAACTCTGATGATACTTTTCGCACTCCCCTCAGCCCTTTCTAGTTCAGTCTCTTGCTGCCCTTTACCCTTTCACCATCCACTACCCTGCTGTTATCCGTAACCTATTACTCATTCATCTCCCTTTTGCCACCTGATGCCCTCGCTTCCTTCCTGCCCTGCAGCGCTGTATAGTCCTTGTGGCTTAGCGCTTCTTTTTTATTATAATAATAATAATGTGTATCGTTCCAGTCACGGTATTGTGCCTTTTTTTGTTATTTAAGGGCATTAATTCAAGGAAATGGAGCTACCCTTCTATATCTTGGATCAAACTAGATTAACTCTTATTTTTAAGGTGATATATTGCCCAAAAAAAAGTTTAGTAATAAAGACTGGTGTAAGTAAAAAACAATTAAAAAAAAAGTTAAGACTAGGGCCAATATATATGAATGAGAATAATGAAGCTTGTACATGGTAAATATAGCTTTGGGGGGGACGAATTGCTTTATCTATGCAGTAGATACAGTTGACTTCCTTGAATTCTTTGGGGTTAAGGACCTGGAGGTGATGTGAATCCTGAAGCTGAGTTACTTAAATGTTTTTAGCCATATCTCTTTAACTACTGCTTTATACTATTTAATACTGACATCCATAAAAAAGAATGTGCAGTTTATATAAAATTGTAAAGGTTATTTTTCAATTTATGGGTTGTGTTCAAAGAAAAAAATGGATGCCATGAAAAAAAATGAAAATAAATGAACTTATCCACAAAATGGCCTTCAGCAAAAATGTTGTCTAGCTGAATCATGTGGGTTACAGAGCATGTGAATTTCAACGTTTGGCTGTACAGTAAATTTTCGCCTAGGAGTAGGTGCGAAGAGCACCATAGTCGTGGAGATTCAGAATCTCCACGACTATGGTGCTCTTCGCACCTACTCCTAGGCTGAGGGACTGATTACCTCATCTTCTGTACATAGTTCTACAGTAAATTTTCCTGTGAAGCTAACTTTGTTTTTCACAGTAATTACTGTACATTATGAACACTAAATTCTTGACAGTTTTTCCACTCTAAACCCCTTGAACCCTTGTACTTACATCATAACCAAGATCAACTGCACGCCTAATCCCATCACAAGCCATTGCCACCGAATCAATGACCCCAAGAGTTGGCTTGGTAATCAGACCCATAATTCCTCGGCCAAGGCCTTTAAAAAAGCCTTCGACTCCATCTTGTTGAGCACCTGAGAAATATGGGTAAATATGTAATGTACAATTAACTTAATTAAAAGTACCTTGAATTTTTGTACTGCATTTGTTACAGAATTAAGAGTTATAAGCCAAGTACTGAAAATATTAGGAAAACATTCAAGATTATCTATACCTTATATTAAAATAATTTTATTATCACTAAGATTTTTAACACCAGGTTTTAACACAAGAAAGATAAAAACAAAATAAAGTTGATGTTTAACATAATAAAGTATGTGAGTTTCAAAATAGTAAATGTTGTTTATGTTCTTCAGTATTACACCATCTACTGACCTCATTCAAACCTGAATTTAGTCTTTGATTAGAGTGCCAGCTTCAGGAGCAGTAATTTCTTACATTTTTTAATTCCAGTGGCCATTTGTGACCAAAGTAAGCTGACCCAAGAAATAAAAACTCATTCACCATCACTCATTACTAGATGTCTTGCCAGAAGTGCATGGATATCACATAACAGCATCCCCCTTTTTTTTTTCACAATACAAAGGGATGCTGTGAATGAGTGGAAGTGAAGGTCTACTCTCTGCCTTACAATTTCTTTTTGTTCTACTCTTCAACTGGTTTAAGATTAATATTATTGAAAACTTGAATGACCTTTGTACTTAATGGTCAGCTAGTGACTTCACAATTATTAATAAGATACAATACTTCAGAAAATTATATTTCAGAAAATTTCTAAATGGGGAATCTGATTCAGCCTCTAAGGATTCTTATTGAATGCAAAGATGACACATTAAAAACTTTCTCTAATATGCACTCTTCTCAAATTAAAAATTCTGCCTATTTTTCAAAATGCAGATGCTGTGGCAATAACAGTAACTGCTATAACTTAGTTATTTATTCTTAGTCATTATAAACAACATTAAATTTTACAAAGAAGGCATTATTTCAAAATGCAATAATCATACATAAAAAGCACTTCACATGCAAAAAGAGCAAAAGGCATAGAAAAGCAATAGTCTAAAAAATCATTATGGTAGTCATACAAAAAACACCAGTATAAATAAAAACACATCGTATAAAAGTTAAATCTTATAAAAATCTTGAAACAAAATTAGTTTCATTAAATACCTTAGCTTTACAAAGACACATCTCATCAAAAATCTTGACCTCAAAAATGTCTTGTTAAAAACCTCAGCCTCTCAAAAGCATCTTGCTAATAACCTTCACCTCAAAAGCTAAAAACTCATTAAAAACCTTAGTCACTAAAAACATTTATCATTAAAAACCTTAGACTCACAAGAAAACTTGCCTCATTATAAACTTAAGCATCAAAAGAAGTCTCGTTGAAAATCTTAGCCTTGCAAATACAACATTGCTCTTACAATAAATCTTAATCTTAAAAGAAAAGCAGCAGTACAAAATACGTCCTTATAAAAATATCCTATGAAAAAGCTGGAAATTCATAACCAACAAACCACAGTCTATAAACTGCTCCATCTCCAAGGCCATAGAATAGTAAAAAATTTGATGCATTTTACAATCTATATTTTAAAATTTGTTGTATGTCAAAAGCCACAAGTCATTCAAATTTCCTGGGGAAAAGGTGGAGAGAAGGGAGGTCTTGGGATGGGATACAATATTCAGGACTGATCCAAGGAAAAGCACTGGCAAAATTAGATTGGACCCCTCGGATAAAGAGCTCTAAATTTTTAAGATCACATACAAATATAGCAAGTACCTATATCACTCAAAAGAGCAAACCTCTCTAAATTTTCTGATAAGATACACAATAACACTTATCCACAAAGGTGGTGGCAAAAATAATTTGAATAACTTCATACCATTAGAAAAATATATGAGAAAGTACCTGTAATGGACAAGCAACTGTACATGTACCTAACCAAACATAATATGTATACGTGCCAATCTGCAGTCAGACCTACAACAAAAAACTACTAATGATGCAATGATATAAATGCTTGACAGTTCATGAAGCACTTCAAGGTAACAAGTATACCACTGAACTTTTTTAATGATCTGCATAAGGTTTTTGACACTACTGAACACAATATTCTTAAGTTAAATCACTATGGATTCAAGAGGGCATACATACAACTACTTTCAAGCATGCCTTGGTAACAGATAACAGGTGTGAAGTCATAAATGACACTTCAACTAACCCACCAATTTATTTAGGTGTCCCTCAAAGGTAAATCCTGTTCCCTCTTCCTTTCCTCCTATACCAATGCCCTATTGAATACTGAATGGCACCCAACATCTAAAACCTGTACTCTGCTGATGATAACCTCTATCTTATCAGATCCTGCCATGATCCTGACATTAAACACCATACTTAATGATCGACTTAAAAGCATTTACACCTGGATGGCAACCAATAAACTCACCCTTAATGTAGAAAATAAGCCTTCATAAGTTTTCCTTGTTATTACAGAAATGACTATATAGTACTTCAAGACTGCTAACACCTTCAACAAAGACTATACGTACTGTACTTTATACTCCTACTGATGTATGGTGATGACAATTAACTAAATGTACAACACATTAGTGATTAGATATCATGGTACCTCACAACTAACCCACAATCTGGAGGGGAAAACTTTAGAAAACATTTCAGTGGACTGTAAACTGTTCCAGTACACAGTAATGTGACAGACTCTTCACGTCATTTGTTAACACAGCCTCTGAGGCTGACAGTAGTGGGGGAACAATTATCCAGAATAATCACTAGTCCAGACATTCTGGATTTTTTTAACACGTTGGCTGTTTCCCACCAAGGGAGGGCGACCCGAAAAAGAAACACTTTCATCATCTGTCTTGCCAGAGGGGCACTAATACTACAGTTTAAAACTATAATATTCCTGTCCATCATTCTGATTATGTACTGATATTATTTCATAGTTTACTCACCATAATATTGCATAGTCCTTTTTATTCTTACACTATATAATGATTTTTAATATATTAAATATTTATTTCCTAACAGGCTAGATTATGAGCATAACTACTTTAGATAAAATCGTGGTAGAAATGCCCTCTGAAGGAGGGGTTGTTAATGTTGCAGTTTTATAACTGTAGTGTAAGCATGCCTCTGGCAAGACAGTGATGGAGTGAATGATGATGAAAGTTTTTCTTTTTCAGGCCACCCTGCCTTGGTGGGAAATGGCTGATGTGTTAATAAAAAAATAAATAATATAAACAATGTGCTAAAAGTATGTGAGAAATAAAAATTAAGCATTATTATGAGGAACATGAATAAATATTTTTATACATCATAATGCTCTTAATATAATCTATCAGTACAGAATAATCTGAGCATTGTGACTTTCCACTCTTGCGTGATGAATTTCTGATACAATATTACACTCACTCTGGCATTGCAGTATTTATTTTTTTTTAATTTTTGTATTATATAACATTTTACATCTGCATTGTTACAGAAACCCATGAGTGAGAATTTTTACTACTGAATTAATGCACATTATGATAGTGTTCGTAATGATTTGCTAAAGACAGTGAAAGTGAAATTACTTTCACTAAACTGAAATATTTTAAAATTATGCATATACATACTACCAAATAAAACATTACTGTACTGTGCATATATTGCCAAATAAAACATTATTGTGGTATTGAATTTTATTGTGTTTGCATTTGAAGAATATTTTATTATGTGTTCAGTGACAATAGGCTGATATTCCTGTTTATTCGGTCTCTGTCCAGATTTGAAACAAGTCAGTTTCTGATTATGTACTTTTATTAATCCATGCAAAAAACAGACATAATGAATAAGAACATAACATTAAAAAAAAGCTCTGAGGTCAGGCAAAAGTGAGAGGTGGTAGTGGTATGGGTTACCTGAAACTAGATATCCATCAGCACGTTCACCGGCACCACCAACATTGGCGCCACACCACCACATTCAGGGATAGAGGAAGAAAATATAGACTGAATACGTACCTTATGGTACAGTTATAAGCTTTGAGGCAAGACATGAGGGTAAGGGGGAGGAAGCATACATCCACCAATTCAAATGAATTCTAAGGTTTTTAACAAAAATATGTTTATTTTCTAGGGGTTATGGGATTTTTGTTGTAAAGGAACAGTATAAGCTAAATGCACTGAAATGAAAAAATTCATACTAATGGCACATTATACAAGAATTACCTGAGATTTGTATAACCCAAATTTATGCAATACCAGTACTGTAGTTTACTTCCTATATTTTTGGGGGGCTGGAGATTTAATACATGTTTAGACATGAAATTCATAAAAGAAAATCTAGAAAGAGTATGTTGTGTTTACAATAATTATAAATCATCATGAAAAATATATACACTAAAGTCAATTCTAAGGCAAAAACTATCTCAAACTCCCATCAAAAACAAATGAAAGATACTTGCGAGCAATTAATGTTAATCCGTGGGCTAGACATAAAAATAAAAATGATATAAGAAAAATGAGAACTTTTTAGAGTACCACACTGAGTGTGTGGCAAATAAAGTCTTTTGTAATGTGATAATAAAGAAATGAAATAATAATGAGAAAGGGGAGCGAGTTGTGCTTGACTACTGAGAAACAATCCTGATTATGAGATACATGTATACAAATTACCAACCAATCCACGCACATTCCAAAAAATTTTAAGAATACTATAGTATTCTTAAAATACTAGAATATTATAGTTCAAAAGGCCATTTGAATTGTTATGTCAGCACAAACCTGAATGCAGTATGATATGTCAGGAAAGTGCTTCACAAAGCAGACAGGAATCAGTCACAGAAAGTAAAATATAAGGATGAGAAGATGGCCCCACACAATTCCTGACACACAACATGAACTACCTCCCTGGTAGAAGGTGAAACTAATTATAAAAGTAAATATGGAATAAGATATGGATAAGCCACAGGAATCGTCCAGTAAGTAGTTACTTGAATTCAACTTTAATAAATACTGGTACAAGGTGATAAGGATAGGGTAGGGAAGTGAAGGAAGAAGAAAGAAAAAGGCCAATAATAGCTTATTACCTAAGGAGAAAGTAGTTGCCAGTGTGAGATAACAAAAACATGAACCAGGCATGGCACAATATGGACCTTATCAAAGGAAGCTTAAATGAACAAGATATCAGCAGCATTTATTATGTTGGCAAATATAAGAACAGTTTTTCAGGAATCCTAAAACTAGTCTGGTTGAAATGTACCACATGCTAGTGGCTTTTTTTTTTTGTGCCTAAACAATATTTCATTACATATAAAAATACGTTGTTGTATACTGCACAAAAGAAATAAATTTGTAATTGTAGTATTTGTATAATCTCAACAGGGATTCCTTCAGGATGTTATGCAACACACATAAGACTAACATTGATGTATGTAGCATCAGCTTGGAAACCACATCTTAAAACAAATGAAAGTATAGAGTGATAATTAAAAAAATATTATTGTGCAAAAATCATTTATATAAATTATTTATGATGGTGAATTAAAAACTGTGTGTGTTTAAGAAACAAAATAAAAAATAAATAATTGTTTTACCTTTATTTACAGGTATTTAAAACTGAAAATTACATGCATTTACAAGTTACACACAAAAGTTACATCAAAATAAAAACTCTGAATAATTGTAAAGCTTTATAAGACTTCAAAGAGTGAACTGATGAATAAAAAAAATTGCATTTTTATTTTGAGAAAGGACACATTATGGCAATCCAGGAAAGTGCACTCAGGTTCCATGAAAAACAAATAATGTGATAAAATCTTAAAAACATCTGATAGAGAGAAGGATTTTGAAATGATAAAAATTAATACAGAATCATATGCACTAGTTGCTAACTAAAGAAATGTTAGGTAAAAGGACACATATGCAATCAATGTGACCTTTTACTGTGGCAACGTTTCGCTCTTCAGAAGCAAAACGTTGCCACAATGAATTCTCACATTAGTTGTATCTGTCCTTTTAATTAACATTTTATTGGTAATTCTACCATTATTCCTAACTCTTAAGAAAGCTTTCACATACAGTGGTGCCTCGAATTTCGAACAGTTTCCAATTCAAACAATTATGTAAGTGTATTTTTGTAAGTGCTTTTGTAAGTGTATTTCTGGGGGTCTGAAACGGACTAATCTAATTTACATTATTCCTTATAGGAACAAATTTGTTCGGTAACAGCACTCGAACAACTTTCTGGAACGAATTTTGGCCGAAATTCAAGGTACCACTGTATATGGATAGAGATGCGTGGAGGAATTACCATAAAGTATTAACAACGCATCTTGAGCTTACACAGGAGTATGCAACCATCTTTCATGGCCAACAGTTATAGAAAAATAAACCATGTTATGCACAAACTAGAATGTGCAGCTGAGGTTTACAACTAACAGGTATAGAAACATTAACAAAACAAAAAAGTTTAAAGATATGCAAGAAAATAGATTACAGAATTAACAAATTTGAGATATGAAAAAACTGGAAAAATGCCAGCATTTGTCTTCACTGGAAAGATAGAAGAGATATGATAACCACCTATAAGTTCATGAGTGGCAATGAGAAATCAGAGAATAGTTTTGGAACTACCAAGAGAAGAAGCAAATGAAGACAATCTTAAATTGTGAAAAAAGCAGCTTTTTTATAAAAAGAATGGAGAAATTTGATAATCTGCATATTAATGGATGGGACTCTAATTTTTGTACACTGAATGGGACTAGAGAATATCATCTCCATTTTGGCACTTCTATTTTGAAGGTGGTTCTTATTCATTGTATCACTTTTCAGGCAGGTGTGGTAGTACTGTAGCACTACTGTGTTCTTTCAAAGTAACGTCTTCCAACACGAATATTGTCAATATTATAGGTTCTAGCCATCTAAAAAGATTAAGTAAAGCTGCATTTTTGCACATGGTTAAATCTTAACAAATTAAAACACACAAAAAGCCTCCTAAAGTCCCATGTGAGATTCGTCTGCCATTTTGAAAATCCAAGAGAGGAAATGTTACAAACTTATCTTCATGAAAATTTGGCTTAATCTTTTCCTAATATAATGTTTCAATGCTAATGGTAAAGCCACCACACTCACTTTACTTGACAGAATGCTAGAGAGTACTGAAAGTTCTTCAAGAACCTAACCTAAAAAGCTCTCTACAACGCAATGGATACAGATGCAAATACACTATAATGCAAGCATTTATTGATGTTTCACCCACACAGTGAGCTTTGTCAAGTCACAAACAGATCTACCTAGGGAGAGAGGATGTGTGCATATACATATGCACATAGTGATGTGAAGAATCATGTCACGATGACTCATCTGACTCTTCATAGCGCTATGTTTATTATATACGTACACACACACACACACACATATATATACATTATATATATGTTTATCCACTCTCTCTTGTTTGTGACTTTATAGAGCCCATTGTGTTGGTATTTTATACCAGTTCTTTCTACAACACTGTACATAAAACTGAATTTAAGAACTCTGAAAGGAACTGCAAAAAACTACAAATGTCAAAATCTTGAGGATACATAATTATGAAGACACTGTAATGATCGAACAGAACATTTGACTCTCCAGTGATATGTCAAGTCTTTAAATTAATAATAAAAGTTTATCAGTGACCATGATGATGATAATTCTGTACAGTAATTATTATGTTTGTCATAAAGGAGTCTCAAGGAATCCTTATAATCATGACAAAACATTTTTCCTATCGGTATAAATGTTATGTTTTAAGCATATGATCTACATGACAAAATTATGCTAAATTTAGTCATGTTACTTGTTACTTAGTACTCCAGCAAACTGGGGTAAATTTAGTCATGTTACTTGTTACTTAGTACTCCAGCAAACTGGGGCTATGTTTCTCAGATAATTATAATGTCCTGAAAGTCGCCAAGAAATAATAAGTTAAATTTCCTTAAAGTGCTGCAAGCAAGAGGGCAAGCGAAGGTAATAGATGCTATTTCAATTGTCTATTAGAGAAATGTAAGTGTCTGTTTTTCTAGTACATAATACTAATACCTACATCAAAATTATAAATAACTGGCATGCATGGCACAGATTTAATAGTTTGAAAGTAATATCAGTACAGTATACTGTGTATTAGAGCAATATAAGTGACTGATCTCCAAGAAAAAGCCTGACTGCTAGAGGATAGTTTACATCACATGGTTAACAGAGGACTGAGCCTCCATTACTCTCTTGAATGACTTACACAGGTTTATCATTTCAAATGAACAAAACTGACTTCAAATACTGGAATATTTTGACCAAGAATGCAAATGAATTTTACTTCCAAAAAGTACACAACTGTTACAAAATTATGTGAAATTTATTTTATACATTTCTTAAAGCCCCCAGTTATACAGCATTTATAGTTTCTTTTGTGGCCTATATTTGATTTTAAAGGACAATGTTTACTGTAGAAACTTTGAATTTTCTGTAAGAACACACGAACATGTTAATTAATGTCTTGACTACTGTTAAATTCTCTCTCTGCCAGTCAGTGCTACTGACTGCCATGATAAAAATTTCACTTATGCTTCATTATTGAGCCTGAATGAAATTGGATTAGCTTCAATGTTAATTCTGTTATGCTGATGACCAGGAGGTGGGGTAATGATCAGTTGTATTGTTAGTGATAATGCCAGCATTATATATATCCAAACAGATAAATATAAGTTTGGTTATTGATGGTAGTATTAATAACCAATTCTATATCCTGTTTAAAAAAAATTGATACTTGTGGGTTTTTTGATTAAATGAGGTTAATGTTAAATTTTTGCACAATTATTAGGTGATATCTATTTAGTTTACTGTTTATGGTTACGTTTTCAAGATTACCACCAAAGTTGGCTATGTTTTTATGTGATCTGTAGACAGCCTCTACTGTGATTGGGAACTTTTCAAGTTTTCTGGTTGTAAATCATGAGAATGTGTTTCCCAGGTTTATCATTTGTACACATGAAGATAATACATCTCATCTTATTACTGAAGTAAATTTTAATTTCACCTCCCTTTTGAGTAGGTCTGCAATTATGTTTGGCTGTGTAGCCAGATATATTATAATTGCCTATGGTATCATATTTTAGCCAGGTTTCTGTAAGAGTATAAAAGATAGGTTTCCAAATGAGTTTCAGAGATAAATGGTAAAGGTAAATATTAAGCACTATCAAGAGACAGAAGAGGTCTTCCATTCAGCAGTTGAAGCAAGGTCAGATTTTGCCATATAAATTTAGCATGAAATTTAATCAACAAATTCTTCATTAAATACTGTACCCATACACTCTAACTGTACCTTTAAATAATTAGATTTGTTTCAGTAACAAACTATGTAACTAATTCCCTGCCTAGAAAATAAGAAAGCTCCATCAGTATATAAGAATCAAGAAGTCAGAGTGTGAAGATACAAAGAAGTACATTAAATCATTTGAGTTTGCAAATGAACATTAACCCTTAAACGGTCCAGACAAATCGACGTTCAAATTCGTATTGCTACAAAAGTAGATCTACTTTTTTTAACATATTTTCATATGTAACAAAAAAAAATGTAGATAAGTTTTTTTCACGCGTTTTCAAATGTAAAACAAAAAAGAAGATCTACATTTTTTTATATACTTTCAGATGTTGAAAAAACGTATATATACGTTTAGACCATTTAGAAGAGGAATTATAGTGAGCTACATTAAACATCCACTCATGTGTCTTCATCTCTGTTAACTTAATTCTTGTAAATCAGTGAGAATGTCTCCTACCTGCAATTGGCTTGACGATCACACCAGATACACCAAGTACGACACCCATAACGAATGTTTGGCCAGCCCGGACAATGGTTAGTGGAAATGAGCTTTGCATTTCTAACCTGTATTCACGTTTCTGTTCAGAAATTTGAAAGAGCAACAATTAGCCAATACCTTAGAGGGAAATTATAAAGAAGGTATATAAGTGCTCTCAATGATAATACTACAAAAAGACAACTTTTGAGGAATTTCTAAATTCTGTATCCTCACCCATGTGTGCTGAGACAGCAGCCAACATGCCTGAGAGTAACAAACTAGTATGTATCTGCAAAAGTTAATCTTTTGGCAAAAAAAAAGTCACTTGATTGCCAAAAAATGTCTTATACTTTACCTTTCTATAATCTTGATCAAACGAGAGCAAAGCAATTGTGTTTCCAAGTGCTGAGGAGATACGATTAAGGCTATCAGCAGTACCTCCCACTACATGCCCCATTAAACTCTGTGCACCACGAGCAATTCCTTCTGCAAATTCGTCAGGTCCATCAATGATTCCCTATAAAAATATAAGAGTAAGAATTTTAACTACATAAATAATATTTATTAACTTAAAATATTTTTCAACATTTTTGTATGTTCCACATGAACTTCTTTTGTACTTCATGAATTTTTTGTAAATTTATTTCATAGAGTGGCTCAGGGAATATATAAATGGTGCATGAATATGTACATATTATAATTACTATTGTGTGTCATACCTATTTATGTATTTAATTTGTATATATCAGTTGAAATAAATCATCCCAAGCCCTGGGGTGGCTTACAGTTATTTTAAACAGGATAAGAATGTAATTTTAATTCATATTTTAGATTCACATCGGTAATGCATTTATTGCAAGAAAATATTTTGAAAAACAAGTGCAATAATTCTGCATGGGAATTAACTGTAATTTGGTTTCAAGTGCATAGTATGTTAGCATTAGAGGCGGGTACTGGAAGCACCGAGACGTGAAAGATAACAGTAGCATCCCCAGTGGGACTCTGTCAGGAATTGGAATGGTGTGTGAATACAGATAAGATGGAGTAAATAACACCTGAATGCACTGACTACTTGTATTAATAACAATGTTACATCTATACTGGATTTACCAAGTCATGTGAAAAGTGAATATGAGTGAAACATCATTAGTAAAGATATTCACTGCATCCAAATATAAACAGGTGGCACCTTAACCATTTTTGCAAATCTGACATACCTGGAGTTACCTTAAATCTCAACTTCAAAATTTTAGTCCTACTGTAGATAAGAGTGAGACACTGCATGTATAATACAGTAGTATACATCTACAAGTCTAATTAATTTTATTGTAACTTAATGAAGTTAGTTTAATATCTTTATTATGCACCCCATACCCCTCCTGTGGGCGGTAGTCAAAAGATTACAAAGGTACATAATGGGTCCAGGAACTGGACCCCAAAGTTATGATAGCTGAACTAGTTACAAAGGTAATGAACTCCAGGTAGATCTGGTCACAATCATGGCAAGTTACAAAGGTAATGAATCAGCCTCACTCCTATACATGGTTACAGTCATGAACAAATTACAAAGTAATGAGCCACTGATATGTCCACACCTGGTCACAATTGTAATGAGTTATAAATACAAATATTAAGTGGGTCATACACCCACACAAGTGTGCGCACACATGCACACACGAGGGCACACTCACAGACATATGCACACGAGCGTACAAATATATGCATACACACACACACACACACACACACACACACACACACACACACACACACACACACACACACACACACACACACACACACACACACACACATACATACACACACACACACACACACACATACACACACACACATGGTAATGCATTATTTACAGCTAGCAAAGTCAGGGTATTTCTCCAGAATGGTCTGTAATATACTACTATGGATAAAATACTTTGAAAATGGACAACTTATGAGAAAACTTTCTTACCAATGCTGGCTGGTATATCAGGTCTTTGACACCTTGTGAGAGGTCACGCAGTCTCTGGTATGGGTTGCCAAGAATATCTAACCCCAATACCAAAACATATACCTAATCAGAAAAACAAATTTATAAGCACAGTGCAATATATATACATGTATAGCCCGGACCATACAGTAATGATAATCACCACAATAAGAGTCTTATTTCTTTAACTGGAATATCTTGGTCATGAAGTTATTTCAATTCAGAGGGTTAATAAAATAATATTACAGATAGAAGTTTGGCACAAAAAATTAAATTAATAAGTTTTAATAAATTTTATTTAATATTCAGTGTATACGTACTTAAATATTTTGTAATTCCATTAAAAAGGGAGATGGGTCAGAGAAATGTTAGAAATCTAATTACTACAAGCATCATATCTAAGGTTGTTTCCACAACGTAAAAAAAAAAATAATGCCTCCCATTGTTGTAATAATACATTATTAAATTTACCACTCCATAACCAATGTCAAGTTTTAAGTAGCCTGTAAGCATTAGGATTAGTCTGCCCAAAATGCTCATGCATACTAGTGGCTTTTATTGTGTTTGACAGTATTTTATTAAATGTAAACTACACACTGTATACTGTACAATGAAATGAAAATTTTTATTTTTATCTGATTCTGATAAATTGATGGTAACAAGGTAGGGGCAAGAAGCCAGAGCTTC
This sequence comes from Cherax quadricarinatus, assembly GCF_038502225.1. Lineage (NCBI taxonomy): Eukaryota > Metazoa > Arthropoda > Malacostraca > Decapoda > Parastacidae > Cherax > Cherax quadricarinatus. The sequence continues at coordinate 7,602,978 of NC_091369.1, forward strand.
ATCTCCACAGATACAACTATTGTATTACTATTATAGACACAGGAAAGTGTTAAACCCTCAGGGGTTATATGGCACCTGTGGAAAGAATTAATGGCAAGAAAGTAGACTGCAGAGAAACAAAAGGGTTTTAGGAAAGTTAGGGAAATTATAGGCCAATTAAACCATGAAACAGGTGGGGTTTGAACCCACAGAGAGTGAGTCGTAACACTCCAGGCCACCTGTTCTGTGGTTTGTTTACAATTGTGTTATTATGATTTCATAAGTCATGTAGACCAAGTATTAACATTGAAAAATATATTAAGTGAAAAATACAGTACTTAGAAATAGGTAAGGAATTTTTTGTCGCATTAATGTATTTAGAAAAGGTATATGATAGGGTAGATAGGGGAAAAAAGTGGCAGGTATTGCAAATGTTTGGAACAGGTGGTAGGATACTAAAAGCACTAAAGAGTGTTTATGAATTTAGAAGTAGATATGACAGTTCCAGTCAAGTGAATGATAAGAGGTGAAACCAGAACCTGGAGTTCAACTTCTGTAGGCACAGTTAAATACGGTGCTAACATTCATAACTTTCAACAGTGTCACATTTACAAGTTAATAAGTGTATGGTATTATAATTATCAATATTCATTGGAAATATTTGTAAATGAAAATAGACCATTACACTTACAATTTAATATGGATAATTTACAACTACTCCATGGGGAAGTGGAACAGAATTCTTCCTCCGTAAGCTATGCGTGTTGTAAGAGGCAACAAAAATGCCGGGAGCAATGGGCTAGTAACCCCTTCTCCTGTATATATTACTAAATTTAAAATGAGAAACTTCTGTTTTTCTTTTTGGGCCACCCTGCCTCAGTGGGATACGGCCGGTGTGTTGAAAGAAAGAAAGAATTTACAACTAGACCAATTTGTAATAGCTGAAATATAGTAAAATACAATACACTAATTATAAAAAGGCATAATAAAATATTATATTTATTACAGACAGGCACAGTAATTATTATTTATTATCACACTGGCCGATTCCCACCAAGGCAGGGTGGCCCGAAAAAGAAAAACTTTCACCATCATTCACTCCATCACTGTCTTGCCAGAAGGGTGCTTTACACTACAGTTTTTAAACTGCAACATTAACACCCCTCCTTCAGAGTGCAGGCAGTAATATGGTAACTTATAACTAGGGTTACTTCAATATTCTTTGAGACACTGAATGAGCAGTTCTGCCAGGGTTATGGTAGCAATATCTATAGTGTGGTACATTAACAATGCCTTAAAAATAAAGCAAGTGTAGAGCATGCAGAAATAAATGAGATAACACACTAATTATCCTTAGCTATGCTAGAAATCAATCACCAGTGAAGCACACTGAAAGAGTGAAGACAAAACTTTCAAGACTGCCAGGAATCTTGTGATGGTTCTCTCGCATGATGAGAAGGAGCCTAATATTTTTTAACAATGAGAGGGAATGTCAGATCCTGTTGTGATAGTCACAGGTTATTCAAGAAATGAATGTGCAGAGTGAATTTACAGGTTTTCCCTGAGCTATGAATAATAATATTTACAAAGAAGGGCCTTCAGCTCAACTAAACTTTGAGGTTATACACTACTGACTTCTGAATTAAATTGTCTTCTCTTGCTACAGATGTCAGCTGGACAGATGTACACAATCTCCACAACAGTGATTATTTCCTGATTTTAGCACCTCCTACCCCTACACCCATCTCCATTGCTGCTCTTGGTGGCAAACTGAGGATGCAGATGAGGAACCTTACAACACTTAGACCTTTCAGCACTTGTTTTCCTCTTACACTTCTTCAATCAGATCTGGTTTAAAGGAAGTTTACCTCTTTACTGAAAGACTGCAGTAGTCCTCTTTATTTGAAAATCCAGTGCATCAGGGTGTGACCTGTCTCATTGCAGCTCAATTTCCAATAAAATATGTGGCACTGTATTTGAAGACCAGGAATTATCTGTTTACCTAACAGTCTGGCTATACGTAAGTAGTTTCACACCAACGTTTGGAGATCAATATCTTCATAATGCCTATGCTGAATATTAACCAGTTACAGTCTTTTTTTTCAGCTTACAGAAACTTTGTGATATTGACAAATGACATTATATCTTATCCCAAGCTCATGTTTTGGGGGGGTTCAAGGCCTATTACCACTTTGCATAAAGATGTTTTTGATGAGTCACTGTTGTGTTCAGGTCAATTACAGCTTCTCCTCCAACATCATTCAAGAGAAAAAGAGTATCGTAAAAAGAGGTGTACTCTACTTAGCACTACTTTGTTTCTAAGTGCCATCAACGGACTCACCTCAGTTCTCCCTCATGGAATTTGGTCTTTCCTATAGTGTGTGCTTAAGCTGGCACAGACAGTCACCTGGTGGCCATCTCACTAATAACAGCTATTGACTCCATTTTCATTTGGGCCACATCACACCACTTCAAGTTTTCTCTGTCCAAAATGAGCTCTATTACTTTCCCGATGCAGTTGTTATGAACAGCCGTGACTTCCCACATGAAGAAGCAACTGAAAATTGTATAAAAACTGTGTGCAATATGGCTAACGAGAAACTTAAATACCAAATAAATACTCTATATGGTAAATAAAAGCAGCTTACAGAAGAGGCAAACCACAGAAGATGCCAATTAGCCAATGAAACTCAAATTTTTCAACAACACAATAACAAAGACTTCATCAAGGCAGCTGTTACATAAGAAAGTTATATATATGTGTAAATGAGTGCCTCACAAAGTGCTATACTGTACAAGCTATGACAATCATATAAACAAAATATTAAATCAACAACTGTTATATTAAAGATGGTAAAATAATCACAAGAGCAAACAACAAAAAATCAGCCATTGTTATACAGGTTGGCCATCACTAATCCAGCATCATTGGGACCTGTAGTGTGCCGGATTAGTGAGTTTGCTGGATTACAGAGTGGTTAGGTTAGAATACACTTAATTAACCTATCAATAGAGACACTTTCTACTACATCTTCCTCATTTTCATCACTGCTTTCTCCTCCACTGGCTTGCTGCTGTGGATTTACAACCATCTGCACAATTTCTGAGTCAGTATAATGATGAAATTGGAATTAGTATAATGACTTCAGTCAGTATAATGATGAAATTTGAAATTATGCTAGCCAAAATTAGTGCCAGATTACTGATGGAACTGGATAACCGAATGCCGGATTAGTGATGGCCGACCTGTATTATAAATGGCAAAGTAATGGTAAAAAGTGTCAATAGTACTGAAGGCAAGAAATCACTAGTGAGAGTGAACTAAAATTCTTTACTACTGATAGTAATCTAAGCTACTAAATAATTTAATGAATAATTCACTCCCACATTCAATCTTCCATACAACGTGCCTATTGAATTCACCACCCTGTAGATTGTGTTAGCGTGACCAAGTAGAACTGCGCTTATTCTTTAATGTCTCAACAACATTACAGCAACCTTAGAAATAAGTATTTTGCTATACGGTAAACCCTTGATATAACCAATTCTGGAAGTGTGTGACAAAATCTTCTGGCTCACTCAATTTACAAACAACGAATAAAGTCTGCTGGTTACAGAATTATCTGTTATTATTATGTTTATGACAAAACAATATCATCTCTATCGCCCACAATCACCATTACTGGCCATCTACTTCCTGCTATTAGTCCATTAAATAGAGGGTTTGCTATTGCCATGACTATCATAAAAGTAGCCCTTGTTATAAGTATTTACTAAATTAATTTGCAAGCTAAACAAACTTTTGTGAATCATAATTATTATCACCTGTTCATATACTCCTTAACATAATAGAAATACCATAAAATAAAAAAATAATACTTACAGATTCAAAGAGCACAAGCTATGTACTTTTTTTTTAATGCAGACTTTCTCCAGATGCATTATCTCAGAATTTATGCATGGAAAATACTCAAAAGAACAGGTCTCTAATCTACATAATAAAACTACATGCTCTTGGGAGATTCTGAAGAGAAGTTGCAGAGATTGGTGGATGAATTTGGTAGGGTGTGCAAAAGAAGAAAATTAAAAGTGAATACAGGAAAGAGTAAGGTTATGAGGATAACAAAAATATTAGGTGATGAAAGATTGGATATCAGATTGGAGAGAGAGAGTATGGAGGAGGTGAATGTATTCAGATATTTGGGAGTGTACGTGTCAGTGGATGGGTCTATGAAAGATGAGGTGAATCATAGAATTGATGAGGGGAAAAGGGTGAGTGGTGCACTTAGGAGTCTGTGGAGACAAAGAACTTTGTCCTTGGAGGCAAAGAGGGGAATGTATGAGAGTATAGTTTTACCAACGCTCTTATATGGGTGTGAAGCATGGGTGATGAATGTTGCAGCGAGGAGAAGGCTGGAGGCAGTGGAGATGTCATGTCTGAGGGCAATGTGTGGTGTGAATATAATGCAGAGAATTCGTAGTTTGGAAGTTAGGAGGAGGTGCGGGATTACCAAAACTGTTGTCCAGAGGGCTGAGGAAGGGTTGTTGAGGTGGTTCAGACATGTAGAGAGAATGGAACAAGACAGAATGACTTCAAGAGTGTATCAGTCTGTAGTGGAAGGAAGGCGGGGTAGGGGTCGGCCTAGGAAAGGTTGGAGGGAGGGGGTAAAGGAGGTTTTGTGTGCGAGGGGCTTGGACTTCCAGCAGGCGTGCGTGAGCGTGTTTGATAGGAGTGAATGGAGACGAATGGTTTTTAATACTTGACGTGCTGTTGGAGTGTGAGCAAAGTAACATTTATGAAGGGGTTCAGGGAAACCGGCAGGCTGGACTTGAGTCCTGGAGATGGGAAGTACAGTGCCTGCACTCTGAAGGAGGGGTGTTAATGTTGCAGTTTAAAAACTGTAGTGTAAAGCACCCTTCTGGCAAGACAGTGATGGAGTGAATGATGGTGAAAGTTTTTCTTTTTCGGGCCACCCTGCCTTGGTGGGAATCGGCCAGTGTGTTAATAAAAAAAAAAACTACATGCTAGAATGATAAGAGAAAGGAGGAAGTGTTGAGTGGTGAATAAACCCAATGAAGAGCATGGTGCCACAGACAGTCAGAGAACATTATGGGTGCCACAGATAGTCAGAGAACACTATGGATACCACAGACAGTCAGAGAATACTATGGGTACCACAGACACAGTCAGAGAACACTGTATCAACATCTGAGGTTTACAACTCTGCCAACTTTCTTTTTCAACACATTGGCCGTCTCCCACCGAGGAAGGGTGACCCCAAAAAAGAAACACTTTCACTATCATTCACACATATCACCATTTCTGCAGAGATGCACAGATATGACAGTTCAGGTGTCACTCGAAGCAGCAAATATCTCAAATTCTTTTAAAGTGCAGGCATCGTACTTCCCACCTCCAGGACTCAGGTCCGGCTAACTAGTTTCTCTGAATCCCTTCACAAAATATTCCCCTGCTCACACTCCAACAGCTTCTTTCTTTCAACATATGTTACATAAGAAATATGACTGGAATTAAAATACAGTCGTCACGAGAGACCTACATAAGATCTTGTTGAAAGTGCTTAATCCATCAGGCTGGGATACATTCAAGAGCTTTGTTTATTCACAACAAACCTCTGGCTGAAATGTGCACTGAAAAACAATGGGAAAACATATTTCAATGAATGAAGATACAGCGGTACCCCGAGTTTCAGCCATAATTCGTTACAGAAGGCTGTTCGAGTGCCATTACCGAACGAATTTGTTCCCACAAGGAATAATGTAAATTAGATTAGTCCATTTCAAACCCCCAAAAATACACTTACAATAATACACTTACATAAATGTTCAAGTTGGGAGCTGTACGAAACTCGGGGTACCACTGTACTTACGTTTTCCAGGAATCGAACCCCTTTATTAAATTTCTTGATCTAGTGTTATTGATAATTCTAATTTCACAATAGGTTTTCTTCTTTTTATTTTTAGTAAGCTATACAGGAAAAGAGGTTACTAGCCCACTGCTTCTGGCATTTTAGTTGACTTTTACAAGACTCATGGCTTATGAAGGAAAAATTCTTATTCTATGTCCCCATGGATATGAAAGGCAAAATAATAAGAACAGGAACTATTAATAAAAAATCAAAGAAAACTCTAGGTGAGTGTCTATACATAAACCTGTACATTCATGTGTAGTGTGACCTAAGTGTAAGTAAAAGTAGCAAGATATACCTTGTGTGTTTATGAGACACAAAAAAGACACCAGCCCTCCTATCATCATGTAAAACAAATACGTACAGGTTTCTGTCTTACACTAATTTGGCAGGACAGTAGTACCTTCCTGGGTGGTTGCTGTCTATCATCCTACGTTGAAAGATAGGACTGAATGGAGATGAATGGTTTTTGGGATTTGACGAGGTGCTGGAGTGTGAGCAGGGTAATATTTTGTGTAAAATTACTATACAAAAACAATACTGTACTCTACATGCACTGAATATGAATTACAATAATTACATATTAAACAAAAATTTGTTTTGGCTACACTACATATATTCAACCTATCCTCATTTTACTACATTATTTTCTGTGAAATTTTCAACATCAATTTAATGTTTCATCTAAATTTACAGAGGTTATTTTTTTATTCCTAGTTAGGATGGATTAGGCACATAAAGGCAAATTAAAGGAAAAAAAAAAGTCACAGCACATTCGACGATGATATGACTATATTTAACAAAGAAATGTTTAAATTTGTATAATTACTGCTCATAGTGTGAGAATGGATTGAAATATTACAACATGCTGGTTTATACTATTGACCAAATAGATATGCAAGACATATTACCTGCTGTACTAGTTGATACTTGGCATGGTCTACAAAGTCCACTACCAACTTATCCCATGGTATTGATTGTCTCTCGTAATGTCCAATTCTGATCGAGACGTTCTTCATCTGTTGACAAAATTATGGATCATATTTATTAGTTAAAAAAATAGCCAGTGATCGAATAAATGATAGTGAATGTATTTTCGTCGAGCTGCCCTGCCTTTGTGGGCGATGGCCATGGAGGTAAAACAAAAAATAACCATTTTTGTTGTTAATTGTTAGTTACATTTGCTGAATATAATTTTTTTTTTTCAACAAGTCAGCCATCTCCCACCGAGGCAGGGTGACCCAAAAAGAAAGAAAATCCTCAAAAAGAAAATACTTTCATCATCATTCAACACTTTCACCACACTCACACATTATCACTGCTTTTGCAGAGGTGCTCAGAATACAACAGTTTAGAAGCATATACGTATAAAGATACACAACATATCCCTCCAAACTGCTAATATAAATATAAATATAATATAAATATGTATATTATAAAATATATAACAAAAGGTCTAACTTTAATATTCTCATATTTCCAAATGCACATATTATATTAAAGCAACGGGAAGAATCTGATACAATTCAACACAGTATTTGTAAAATAGTTAGGAATAAAACCTTTGTTAGTTTTGATTTTTCATTCAAAAAGAGAATCTAACAAAAATTACATTAAACCGAAAATATTCTATGTATCAACTAAGAACAGATGCAAGATAAACCTTCTGACTGGTTATTACTCCATGATTACAGGATTATATACTATATGTAAATAGCACCCATATTGCTGGCTATTTAGTGAGTTACAGACAAGCAATATATATAAAAGGAGTAAGCAATGTGGTGAGCTGTGCGATGAGTTGTGTGGTGAGTTGTGTGGCAAGCAGTGTGGTAAGCAATATGATGAGCTGTGTGGTGAGCTGTGTGGTAAGCAGTGTGGTGAGCTGTGTGATGAGCTGTGTGGTAAGCTGTGTGGTGAGCTGTGTGGTGAGCTGTGTGGTGAGCTGTGTGGTAAGCAGTGTGGTGAGCTGTGTGATGAGCTGTGTGGTAAGCAGTGTGGTGAGCTGTGTGATGAGCTGTGTGGTGAGCTGTGTGGTAAGCAGTGTGGTGAGCTGTGTGGTGAGCTGTGTGGTGAGCTGTGTGGTAAGCAGTGCGGTGAGCTGTGTAGTAAGCAGTGTGGTGAGCTGTGTGGTGAGCTGTGTGGTGAGCAGTGTGGTGAGTGGTGTGGTAAGCTGTGGTGAGCTGTGTGGTAAGCTGTGTGGTGAGCTGTGTGGTGAAAAGTGTGATGAGCTGTGAGGTGAGCAGTGTGGTGAGCTGTGTGGTGAGCTGTGTGGTGAGCTGTGTGATGAGCTGTGTGGTGGACATATTGATGAGCTGTGTGATGAAAAGTGTGATGAGCTGTGTGGTGAGCTGTGTGGTGAGCTGTGTGATGAGCTATGTGGTGAGCTGTGTGGTGAGCTGTGTGGTGAGCTGTGTGATGAGCTGTGTGGTGAGCAGTGTGGTGAGCTGTGTGGTGAGTTGTGTGGCAAGCAGTGTGGTAAGCAATATGGTGAGCTGTGTGGTGAGCTGTGGTGAGCTGTGTGGTGAGCTGTGTGATGAGCTGTGTGGTAAGCTGTGTGGTGAGCTGTGTGGTGAGCTGTGTGGTGAGCAGTGTGGTGAGCAGTATGGTGAGCAGTATGGTGAGCTGTGTGGTGAGCTGTGTGGTGAGCAGTGTGGTGAGCTGTGTGATGAGCTGTGTGGTGAGCTGTGTGGTGAGCTGTGTGGTGAGCTGTGTGGTGAGCTGTGTGGTAAGCAGTGTGGTGAGCTGTGTAGTAAGCAGTGTGGTGAGCTGTGTGGTGAGCTGTGTGGTGAGCAGTGTGGTGAGTGGTGTGGTAAGCTGTGGTGAGCTGTGTGGTAAGCTGTGTGGTGAGCTGTGTGGTGAAAAGTGTGATGAGCTGTGAGGTGAGCAGTGTGGTGAGCTGTGTGGTGAGCTGTGTGGTGAGCTGTGTGATGAGCTGTGTGGTGGACATTTTGATGAGCTGTGTGATGAAAAGTGTGATGAGCTGTGTGGTGAGCTGTGTGGTGAGCTGTGTGATGAGCAGTGTGATGAGCTATGTGGTGAGCTGTGTGGAGGAAAGTGTGATGAGCTGTGTGGTGAGCAGTGATGAGCTATGTATTGAGCTGTGTGGTGAGCAGTGATGAGCTATGTATTGAGCTGTGTGGTGAGCAGTGATGAGCTATGTGGTGAGGTGCTGGCAGATGAACATTCAGATATACCAATTTTTGTTTCTTTTATGAAATAAAAGAAAGCCCTTAATAATAATAATAGTAATAATAATAATAATAATAATAATAATAATAATAATAATAATAATACACCCAAATTCTCTGAATGATACTCACACATCACACTGTTCATTCTTTACTTATAATATGATACTTTTTTTTTTTACCTTAACAGTGAGAGAAAAATAATTATTACTTCATAAGTATTATGCTGCATGGTTATATAAACTGTTATACCATTTTATCTGGCTAAATATTATTAATTTGAAATGACAATTACCACAAATATGAGTGTTCAATATATGAAAAAAAATTACTTACAGTGCTCCCTCTTTCATATATTTTCAACTAATGAAATTTTTTAGGTAATTTACATGTCTAACGTTTTACCTAAAACTAGCTACAATTTAGAACAGAATGCTACCTTTCATTAACCTAAGTTATCTGACTAATGTATAATTTTTTGACCTCAGTAAGTGTTGCTCCAAGTGAGGTCAGGAACCACTCCAAAACATCATTCTGAACACCATGATTGCCCAAGACAGTTCCGCGTGGTGAGAAAGAGAAGCGAACCTGCAGCCCAGCAACACACACACGTTCAACATGAGGCCCTTCATCAGTTGTATGTAGATTCTGCCAAATTAAATCTTAAGGACAGTGATATCAATGAAAAATAATAAGAACCAATATTGATAAGAAATTACATCTTTTCTTAATGAAATTGTATCAATAATAGGATCATTTAATGAATACTATAATAATGTATAATAATTTGCATCACAATATACCTTCATTGCAGAAAATGTAATTGGTGTCTTCAGTTTCTTCAACTCTGTGTGAATGCTTCTGGAGTGAAGACTCGGCAGTAAGGGTTCCAGTACATCATACACAGACAGCAGGAAACCCTTGTCTAGCTTTAAGAAAAATTCTTGGGCTACTAGACTAAGGTGCCTGAAATTCACATTAAATTTTGAAATAATACTGAAAATAAATCACATTTTTATTCATATAGCCATATATAATGAAACAGTTGTCTGTCTGTTTATTCTATTTATTCATTACTTAATACCATCAATTTATGGACAATGCCTAAATCTGTTGTTTGTATACCTTTAATGCCCTTATATATTTTTCAACATGCTGGCTGTCTCCCACTGAGGTAGGGTGACCCAAGAAAGAAACACTTTCACCATATATGTAAACATATAATATAAACATACAATAATTTAAGCCATTGCATTCTTAAGCTAGGATTAGCATTGCCCGAAATGTTCTGCATAACTATGGGCTTTCTGAATGTACAACCAAATGTCATCCATCTCTCTTCAGACATTGTATTGTGAGGAAATAAATCTTTGACCTTTTTGACTTTGATATAATATTCCTACTAGGCTCTGGGAGTAGAAAAACTCTTGGAACTCATCAAAAGACTTGACAGGCAGTGCAACATCCCCCCCAGTGAAAAGCAGGGGAGACACGAGTACGCTAAGGGACATCAACTTTCAACCTTTCCTCAGTTATAGCTATTGTTGAAATTTTTAAGCTGTTCGAATATGGCATTTAGAAGTTAAAAATGAAAGCCTTGAAATTGCTTGTTCTCTCTAGGCTGGAATATTGCTGTACATGAACAGCCCCTTTCAAGGCAGGCGAAACTGCTGGCCTGGAGAGTATACAGAGAACTTTCACTGCACGTACAAGTACAGTAAAGCATCTAAATTACTGGGAATGGTTGAAGTCTCTTGATCTTGTACTCCTTGGAATGCAGGCAAGAAAGATACATAATAATATACACTTGTAAAATCCAAGGACTAGTCCCAAATCTGTACATGGAAATCACTCCCTATGAAAGCAAGACTCAGCAGGAGATGCAACATCCTCCCAATGACAAGCAGGGGCACCATGAATGCACGAAGAGACAACACAATGAGTGTCAAGGGCCCAAGACTGTTCAATTGCCTCCCAGCATACATAAGGGGAATTACTAATAGATACCTGGTGGTCTTCAAGAGAGAGCTGGACAGGCACCTAAAGTGAGTTCCTCACCAGCTGGGCTGTGGTTTGTATGTCAGTTTGTGTGCGGCCAGCAATAACAGCCTGGTTAATCAGGCCCTGATCCACCATAAGGCTGGGGTGTTGACCCTCAGAATACCCTCCAGGTATATCCCAGGTATTCCTGCTTCTAGTAAGGTAATATACACTAGACAGTGATTAAAAAGAAGCACCATAAAACTGGAAATGAAGAATGGTCAGTATATTTCTACCTTTAACTGAGGACTTCATTTAGAGACCTTAATACACGGCTCTTTTTACATTTCTTATTTCATTTATAGTGAGTTTTTTCTATTCCCATTCTTTTCCTTGCTTCATGATTTTTCAAATCAATAATGTACAATAGAGTTGTTTCCCTTTTCTCAGAATTTTATTTGTATGTACTATGTTTTCCCTAGCCTATTCATTATAAATAATTATATAATTATAATAATATCAGTAATAATAATAATGCCATTAATAATAACAATAATTATAATGCCTTTTAATAAAAGCATTAGTCAGAGGGCAGAAGAGGGGTTGTTGAGGTGGTTTGGTCATTTAGAGAGAATGGATCAAAGTAGAATGACATGGAAAGCATATAAATCTATAGGGGAAGGAAAGAGGGGTAGGGGTCATCCTTGAAAGGGTTGGAAAGAGGGGGTAAAGGAGGTTTTGTGGGTGAGGGGCTTGGACTTCCAGCAAGCGTGCATGAGCGTGTTAGATAGGAGTGAATGGAGACGAATGATACTTGGGACCTGACGATCTGTTGGAGTGTGAGCAGGGTAATATCTAGTGAAGGGATTCAGGGAAACCGGTTATTTTCATATAGTCGGATTTGAGTCCTGGAAATGGGAAGTACAATGCCTGCACTTTAAAGGAGGGGTTTGGGATATTGGCAGTTTGGAGGGATATGTTGTGTATCTTTATATGTATATGCTTCTAAACTGTTGTATTCTGAGCACCTCTGCAAAAGCAGTGATAATGTGTGAGTGTGGTGAAAGTGTTGAATGATGAGGAAAGTATTTTCTTTTGGGGGATTTTCTTTCTTTTTTGGGTCACCCTGCCTCGGTGGGAGATGGCCGACTTGTTAAAAAAAAAAAAATATTAATAATAATAATAATTCTCCATGAAGAAGTGAAGAAGAATCCTTCCTCCATAAGCCATGTGTTTTGTAAGTGGCAACTGAAATGCCAGGAGCAAGGGGGTTAATAAATCCTTCTCCTGTATAAATTACTAAATGTATGAAGAAGAAAACTTCTTTTTTTGGGTCACCTTGCCTTGGTGGGAGATGGCCACTGTGTTAAAAAATAATAATAACAATAATAATAATAATTCATTTCCAGAGGGCACATACAGGAGGACCTCACTTCATGGCACCTCGCTTTACAGTGTTTCACCAATTACAGTGGACCCCCGGTTAACGATATTTTTTTCACTCCAGAAGTATGTTCAGGTGCCAGTACTGACCGAATTTGTTCCCATAAGAAATATTGTGAAGTAGATTAGTCCATTTCAGACCCCCAAACATACACGTACAAACGCACTTACATAAATACACTTACATAATTGGTCTCATTCGGAGGTAATCGTTATGCGGGGGTCCACTGTATATGCCAATTACATATACCCATTCTTCATTTATCCAGACCTCCTACAATAAATATATTCACCACTCACTATAAGCTAAGGATGAAAATATTTTCAGGTAAGTAATGTGTATATTGTATATGCATTTTTTAGGCCTAGCTATACTGCTCAATTAATATATAATAGTGAAAATATGTTATCAAGCTTTTATATTAATTTGAAAGTGAAAAAAAGCTATGATTCACTTTACAGTGATTTTTGGTTTATAGCAGAAGCCCAGAACCTGACCTGATGTGTAAGCAGGGGCAGTAGCCCAGAACCTGACCTGATGTATAAGCAGGGGCAGTAGCCCAGAACCTGACCTGATGTGTAAGCAGGGGCAGTAGCCCAGAACCTGACCTGATGTATAAGCAGGGGCAGTAGCCCGGAACCTGACCTGATGTATAAGCAGGGGCAGTAGCCCGGAACCTGACCTGATGTATAAGCAGGGGCAGTAGCCCGGAACCTGACCTGATGTATAAGCAGGGGCGACCTATGTTGCAGGGGATGGCTAGAACTGACCTGATGTAACACGGGGTGCATCCAGACTGACTGGTTATAAGCAGGGCAGTAGCCAGAACCTGACTGATTATAAGCGGGCAGTCTGAACCTACTGATGTATAAGAGGACGTGTCTGAACCTGACCTGATGTATACGGGCGTGCAAAACAACTGATGTATGAAGAGGAGATAGTCGAACCTGACCATATAGAAAGGGAACAGTAGTCTGGACCTGACCTATGAATAAGCAGGGGCAGTAGTCTGAACTACCTGATGTATAAGGGCAAGTCTAGAACTGACCTGTGTAAGCAGGGCTCATGAACCTGACTGATGATAGGTCAGGACTAGTCTGAACCTGACCATGTAGCAGGGGCGTGTCTGGAACCTGACCGATGTTGCAGGGCGTGTCTGAACCTGACTGGTGAGGCGTATCGAACTGACCTGATGTATAACAGGCAGTAGTCTGAACTGACTCATTGAAGACAGAGCAGTAGTCGAACTGACTGATGTATGGCAGGCAGTAGTCTGCCTGACTGATGGTAATGCAGGGCGTAGTCATGAACCTGACCTGATTATGCGGGTGTGATCTGAACCTGAAGCCTGATGTATAGCAGGCATAGCTGGAACCGACCTGATGTGCAAGGCAGTAGCTGGACCTGACCTGATTGTAAGCAGGCATTGTTCTGGAACTGACCTGAAAGTTGTGGGAGTAGTTTCTGGACCTGACCTATGTTAACAGCGGCATAGTTGGAACCTACCATGCTAGCAGGGCAGGAGTCTGAACTGCCAAAAGATAAGAGGCACTAGTCTGCCGACATAGATGTAAAGCAGGCGTAGTCTGGAACCTGCACTGATCATTCAACAGGCGTTCACCTGCCGATTCACAGCAGTCCGAACCTGACCTGATGTATGCAGGGGCAGTGCCAACCTGACCTGATGTTTGCAGGGCGAGCCGACTGACTGATGTATACGGCAGTAGCCAACCGACTGATCGCAAGGCATAGTAACCTGACCATGTTAAGCAGGCAATAGTCCTGAACCACTGATTTAGCGGTTTGACGAGATGTGGCAGGCATAGTTAACCTCTGTCTATGGCGCGTATCAGGAACTGACCAAGTCTGAGGCGCTATTAGAAACCTACCAGTTATCGGCGTGTTGAACCTGACCGTTACACAGGCGTAGTCTGAACCTGCTACCTGAGCTGCACGGGGTCCGAACCTGACCTGATGTTGCGGCGTGCCAACCTGACCTGATGCGCGTAGAACTACCTGTGTCAGCAGCAGCCACTGAACCTACTTGTATAGCAGGGAATGCTAGACCTGACCTGATTATAGGTCTGAACTGACTGTTAAATGCAGAAGCAAGCTATAATGCATTAAAGGCATAAGCAAACTGACTGATTAATGCAGAGCCTTAGATTTTCAATTCTTACTTTAACAATTTCATTATAGCTTTATGTGCTCATTTCAAAATTCACATTACAATGTTACATTGTTGTTGCTAAATGATTACAAGTTCTGCACAATATTAAAATTAAATATTCATGTTTGTAATAACATATAACAGAAATATTTACTCGATAAAGGTCATTCACACATCATAATATTTTTAGCATTGATAGAAAGAGAAGACAAGGTAGCTCATAAAAATTATAATGGCTATGGTTAAAATTTATTCTCAATCTAGGTGAAATGGAAAAATCATCCAAATGTTTAGCACACCATGGCCGGAGCAAGATTCATGACAAACCAATTTTTAAAAAAAAAAATAGTAAGATTAATATAACTTGTATGTTATGAATGGTATTCATTGCTGACAGCAGAGGTCTAATTTGTAATGCACTTAGTGGTAAGTTGTCTGTCAGTGAGGAGCACACAGTGTAAACAAGGTTGGATGGTACCATTCTATTGGTGGGTAGAAGACTTGGGACACTGCATAAGGCTGGTTATCAACTAAGATACATCAAATATTATAAATTATCTGTAAAAAACGTGTTGACCAGACAGATTTTACTTAATAACAGAGTAAAGATTGAGGCAGTTAAATGTTATAATTTTTGTTATAATATAATAATTATTATTTACAATAAAACAAGCACTCAATGTACAAGGCTTAAGTCTGTACATAAACTTCTAAGACCAAGGGTTTATGTGAAGTGTATAACAACACATTGAAGAAGATGCATGCATCGATCATTTATGGACAATTCTCAGCAGTGAGCTTTAATCACAAGCAACTAATGGACAATAAACATGGATTAAAGCTCCAACAAGGACCAAGTCTTCATATATTATTTTTCTTCCAAAGTTTATGTTTTTTAAAATGGCCGTTCCACGGAGGCATGAATAATCCCAAAGATTATCATCATTAACACTTCACCTCACTCACACATAATCACTGTTTTAGAGTGCCAGTAATTAACAGTTTAGAGGCATATACTTAAAGATGAACATTCCCTCAAATGCAATATCTGACCTTTCTAGATGCAGCATTACTTCATTTCAGGACTCAAGTTGGCTATATAAAGATTACGGTCCTGAATCCTTCACTAATAGTTACTGCTCACTCCAAAGTGGTCAGTCCCAAATACATGCCTTGAAGGATTAACTACTGGCAGACAGAAGGGATATAACTATCTAATTTAATCTCTGATTTTCTTAATAATAAATGATATGTATAAATGCATTAGAGTTATAAACAATGCTAAATGCACTGAAGCCTTATTGGTACAACAATTTTTCAACATTATGTGCAAAATCACTGCAAATTTGAAATGTTGTGTAAATGATTTGCAAGTTTTAATCATGAATAATGTGGTTGAGATTTTAACTAGAAAAATTAATTTATTGAAGTATTGCATAAAATTTGATATATCTAGAATAATTCAAAGAAATACAAAAGGCTATATGAAAACAGTATGGACAAGCTTCAATTATTCTATAGTGAGAAAGACGAAATTGAATTATGAAACCATGATACAATTTTCATTGAACAAAAATGCAATAAACAATGATAAATATAAATAGTATGTGATATTACTTGAATCGATGCAGCTGGCAGAAGCTAAGTGTAATTGAGAATTCTGTAGGTGGAGCCACAGTGCTGCTTTTGATGTTAGGCTCCTGAAGGGAGTCATGTACATCTTTGATAGAATCTACCTGATATATAGACATGTGAATTTAAATATGTCAAATACATTATAAATGTAGATTTTATGGATAGGATATGTGGCAATACATAGTAATAAGAAAGTGTATACAGTAAACCTCATAACATGGAGGATAGTTCCTGAAAATCAGCACATATGGAAGATGTAGGTTAGTAAAGACAAATGGTAAAATGGATTAGCCACAATCTTCAAAACTCAACCCATCTTTTAAAATATTAAGCATGATTAACAGTTTATCTTATACCTCTCATGTATGTTGTACAGTGAGTAATCACAGGCTGGGTGGATAACTTGATTATTGTGTGATATTCATGCAGAGTTAAAGTTAATGGTATCTAATGAGTCTAGTTTTTACATGCAATACTACTGAGGTGCATTAAGCATACTGCTTGCTCCAAACCTATATAAGAAAAATGCTCTAGACATGACAGGGTCTATTAAAATTGCAATTTATGTAATGTTGGTTCTCAGTCATCCTCTTCTAACATTTATTTCGTCATTCAGATACCTTGGTCTCACAGTCTCTGAGTACAATTTCTGACCTAATTCCATTCAAGAAAAGATTATTCATCAAGAAGACAGATTGACCCAGTCTTGCATGATGGGGAGATGGAGGCATTGGGTAATGAAATATTTATCCTTAAATGTATCAAAATCAAACAACATAATCTAGCATGCTGGTCAGATGGTATATTTCTAGTAATAGAGCATTTCATTGTTTGCATGCAGGTACTATACTCGATCCATTAGCCAATAAAGATGTCAACAGATGGCTAGAACCTTCATTTGGGATCCACAGACTGTAAACATTGAGGATTTTAGTTAATGGTGTTGGTATTTCGTTACCAAAAATATGACTATGAGGAATTACCAGAGTTGGAGAAATCTGATACTACAAAGTCCCTTTCTAGGAGTACAAGTCTTGATCACAGGAATAAAATAATGATTGAATCAATCGAGAAAAGGCCTCAGTCATCCATGTGTTTATTAGATGCAAAAATAGGACAGGTTTTTTAGATCTTCAGCATGGAGATTCTCTGCATGATAATTAATAAGGCACTTTAAATTACCTGTTCATTAACAGGAGGCAGCCTGAAATCAGCTCATCTTTTTCATTGCCAAACTATTTCTGATGGCATGTGCACTGAGATATCTCATAGATAAACACTACCAGTGAGATTACTTGATATAATTTCAGTTAATGCCCCTTTTCAGTGTTATAGATACAATGCTGCATGCATTACAAGTCTATTGTGTTAGTTATCTCAAATTGTATGGATGATGTTTTTCTGACCAAAGTGTGAGCAGTCTGAATCATCAAACATGCCCTTCATAGACATGACTGAAATTTCACTTTTCAAATTGTCAAGCTTTACTCTTATTCTTCTTGGCACCTCAGTTATATATGCCTACGGATGGTTAATTTCAAACTATAATATATAATGTCATTGATTAAGGTAATGACAATGCTGCAGATGGACTGTGGGTGTTGGGTGGCAGTGTCTCAAACTAATCCTTAGGATCAACTTGCTAAGGGAAAATTTCACCATGCGTTACTAAGACTGCATATACGTGATGTTTATGGGAGACTTCAAAGCTATTTGAGGCCTATGAAGATGGATGCATTGTTTGAATCACGTGAGACAAAATAAGTTAGTCTGTCACTTATAAAGAGTTCTGTGTAAGAAATTGATAAATTATCAAATAAAATTTCAAAGATATATTAAAGAAAAATATGTGATATCATTATCATGGGAGGAGTAAATGCATTATTTGGAAAGAGAAGTTTAAATAAGTCATTCTTAATGAAACAATTGAGGTTAGTTTAGCTTGAATCTTTTTAATTTCAATTGGATGGATTTAATGAAAATACAACATTGAATGAGAATATCGTTTAAAAAATATTAAAATACTAAAACTTTAATGAGGATCAACTGCTTACATATTGAAAATATCAGATGGTATTTAAAACATATTAGAAAAGACTAAACTCTTCTAGGAAATTGTAATCTGAATTAAGTAAGTACTAAATCATCAAAAAAAGAAACGTTTGATGTAGCAGGAAAATAGTTTCACTGGTTAAAAAACTATAAATTTAATTTTAATTATTCTAAATTAAATTAAAAATTAACAGGAATGTAAAATAGGAAACAGGGTGGTGTTAGTAAATGAATCTTAAAAGTGATATGTCAGGAGGCTAGAAGAGTTGTTGAGGTAAGGTTTATGGTTATTTTGAATAAACCTGTGATCATGGGAAAATAGACATGAGCTTCAAACATCCTTACTTGAACATTGTAAAAGCTTGTGGAGTATTGTGGTTTGATCTGAAGGACAGTTAGATTCAGAGTTTTAAAAGTGAGAACATTGTTTATGTGTGTATGGAGAAATCATGGTTCCAGCCAAGGCAAGTTTGACTATGACACTGTATAATATGAAACACTGAAACTGAGAGAAAAAGGAATTAGCATCCTGACAGAAAATATTTATTTATTTTTAATTTAGTTAATTTTAGTAATAATGAATAAAGAGAAAGAAAAGTTTATTAATTTCATATATATGAAGAGCTGAAAGTAAATAACATAAGAACTACTTTAATAAAATCCAGACAGTTACTTACAAGAATCTGTTTGAGCGATATTGGCATTTGGAGAAACAAATTTGTTTCTTATTGATCTATTAGCATGTTGTATTCATATGATAACTAATGCAAAAACATGATGAATGATACATGATAATGCTGGCTTAATTTGGAACATTTATATAGAGATTTTCATCAATAGAGAAAAATACTAAATTCTTTTTTTGAACACCCATCTCCCGGGGAATTACCAAGAGTATGGAGAAATCTGAATACTACAAAGTTCTTTCTGGCCAGTTACATCTTGATCACAGGAATAAAATAATGATTGAATCAATCGAGAAAAAGGGCCTCAGTCATCCATGTTGCTTTATTAGACTGCCAAATAATAGGGGAACAGGTTTTGTCTTGATCTTTTACAGCATGGAGATTCTCTGCATGATAAATTAATATAGGCTTGCACTTTAAATTACCTGTTACATTAGCACAGAGAGGCAGCCTGAAATCAGCTGCACTTCTTTTCTTCATTGCCAATATATGTTCTTGATGGCATGTGCTACTGAGATACCCATCTCATGAGCAATAAACACTTACCATGAGATTACTTGGAGATAATTTCAGAGTCAATGCCCCCCTCTTTCAGTCTTTTCATCAGATCACAATCTGCACTGCTCATTGCACAAGCTCTTATTTGCTTTTTATTGTCTCAAATTGTATGGATGATGGATTCTTTCTGACCAAAAGTGTGAGCAGTCTGAATCACATCAAACATGCACCACTTCATAGCATACCTAAAATTTCCACTTTCTTCAATATTGTCAAAGCTTTACTCTTATTCTTCTTGGCACCTCCAGCATCACTCGTATGCCTCTTGGGTACTTTGGTTAATTTGCAGAAACTAGACGGGGTAATGAAAATATACAATGTCATTTGATTAACAGAGTAATGCACACAACGCTTGCAGATGGACTGTGGGTGGCTTGGGTGGCAGTGTCTCTCCAAACACTCAATCCTTAGGTCCAACTTGGCTAGGAGGGGAAAATTTCCACCATGCAGATTACCAAGACTGCATATAACGTGATGTTTCCATGTTTATGGGGGGTACTATCAAGGCTATTTGAGGTCCTACGCAGAAAAGGATGCATTGTTTCAATCACGCTGAGACAAAATCACGTTATGTACTGTCACTTTATAAGAGGGTTTTCTGTGTACAGAAATTTACTAAATTTATCACAATAAAATTTACAAAATATATTAAGAGAAAAATAATCAGTGATAACATTTTCATGCGAGTGAGTACAAGTGCCATTATTTTGTGAAAGAGCAGCAAGTTTTTTAAATACAGTCATTCTCTTAATGTAAATCATTAGAAAAGATTTTATTGTTTTGTGCTTTATAGGAATCTTTTTTTAAATTTCAATTTTAGGGATGGGAATTAAAATAAAATGAAAATACAACATTTGACATGAGAATATCATTTTAAAAAAATAATATTAAAATAAACTAAAACCTCTTAATGAACGTTTCAACATGCCTACATATTTAAAATATCTAGATGCGTATTTAAAACATAATTAGAATAAAAGACTAAACTCTTCTAGAAATTGTAATCCTGAATTAAGTACAGTACTTCCAAATATCAAAAAAAAAAAAAAAACATTTACTGTATGTCCAGGAAAATAGTTTCACTGGTGCACCAAAAACTATCAAAATTTTAATTTTTAATTTTATTCTAAATTAGAATTAAAAATATAAGCAGGAATGTAAAATAGGAAACAGGAAAAGCGTGGTGTTATGTAAATGAAATTCTTTCTTTGATAAAGTGAATATTCAGTCGTAGGCTAAAGTAAATATTTTACGAGTAAGAGAGATTTATCAGAGGTTATTGTTGGAATAAAACCTGTTGACTGGGAAAAATAAAGTACAAGTGCTTGCACCAAAACATCCTTTACTTGAACTTATTTTTAAATAGCACAATTGTGGTGTATTATTTTGTGAGTTTGCAATTACTGAAGAACACTTCAGATTCAAGTTTTACAAAGAGTCGAGAACATTGATTTATGTGTTATGAGAGAAATCAGGTGTCACAGCCCAAGGCAAGTTTGAACATTATATACTTGACGTGCTGTTGGAGTGTGAGCAAAGTAACATTTATGAAGGGATTCAGGGAAACCGGCAGGCCGGACTTGAGTCCTGGAGATGGGAAGTACAGTGCCTGCACTCTGAAGGAGGGGTGTTAATGTTGCAGTTTAAAAACTGTAGTGTAAAGCACCCTTCTGCAAACATTATATACGGTGTGATATACATTATACAAGTGTAAACAACTAAACTAGAAGAGAAAAAAAAGAATTAGCAGTTTAGAGCAAGAGAAAATATTTTATTTATTTTTTAATTTATTAATCTTTATTAATAATGAAAAAAGCAGAAAGAAAAAGTTTTTAATTAATTAATCATTATTAATAATGAAGAAAGCTGAAAGTAAAATAACATAAAAACTACTTTAATAAAATCCAGACAGTTCGCACTTCACAAGAATCTGTTTGAACGAGCCTGAGACATTTATAAAACAAATTTGTTTTGCGATTGTGATCTAATTTAGCATGTATTATTACACTAATGATATATAATAGCAAAAATCTGATGAATAAGATACATGTATAATGCCTGGCTATCTTCACTTTGGAGACATTTTACTAACTAGCAGATTTTCCAATCCAATAGAGAAAAAATACTAGATTCTTTTTTCTAACACCGACCATCTCCACAGAGGCAGGGTGACCCAAAAAAAAAAAAAAGAAGAAACAAAAGCTTTTCTTCTTTTTACATTTAGTAATGTATACAGGAGAAGGGGTTACTAGCCCCTTGCTCCCGGCATTTTAGTCTCCTCTTACAACTCACGTGGCTGATGAAGGAAGAATTCTCCACTTTCCCATAGAGAAATACTAGATTATTATTACATTTACAAGAGAAGCACTAAACCCATAGGGGTCATACAGTACCTGAGGAATGGAAGGCAATGAGGCCTAATCCAAGGAAGAGAAGAGATCTCATTTCTTCGATCAAGAGTCCCTCACTGGCATCAAAGAACCTCCCTTGAGGTTAATAAACACTGGGAGATGGCGGTGGAAGAGTAGAGAACTACTTTGAGGTGATCAATTTTTCAGCTTTGATAAGAGGTGCTCGGTACCTCAACTTTGATGAGAGGTGCTCAGTACCTCAACTTTGATGAGAGGTGCTCAGTCCCTCAACTTTGATAAGAGGTGCTCAGTACCTCAACTTTGATGAGAGATGCTCAGTCTCTCTACTTTGATAAGAGGTGCTCAGTCTCTCAACTTTGATAAGAGATGCTCAGTCCCTCAACTTTGATAAGAGGTGCTCAGTCCCTTAACTTTGATAAGAGGTGCTCAGTCTCTCTACTTTGATAAGAGATGCTCAGTCCCTCAACTTTGATAAGAGGTGCTCAGTCCCTCAACTTTGATAAGAGATGCTCAGTCTCTCTACTTTGAAAAGAGGTGCTCAGTCTCTCTACTTTGATAAGAGGTGCTCAGTCTCTCTACTTTGGTAAGAGGTGCTCAGTCTCTCTACTTTGATAAGAGGTGATCAGTCTCTACTTTGATAAGAGGTGCTCAGTCTCTCTACTTTGATAAGAGGTGCTCAGTCTCTCTACTTTGATAAGAGGTGCTCAGTCCCTCAACTGATAGGGATAGGATTTTGTTTGGATTTTTAACCCGCAGGGTTAGCCACCCAGGATAACCCAAGAAAGGCAATATGTCATCGATGACTGACTGTCTTATTTCCATTGGGGGTCCTCAATCTTGTCCCCCAGGATGCGACCCACACCAGTTGACTAACACCCAGGTACCTACTTGCTGCTTGGTGAACAGGACAACAGGTGTAAGGAAACGCATCAAAATGTTTCTACCCCACCAGGAATCGAACCCGGGACCTCCATGTGTAAAGCAAGAGCTTTGCCAGCCAGGCCACAGGGTCACTGTGCTCAGTCCCTCAGCCTTGATAAAGGTGATATATTAAGATTCATAAAGGTTACTTTTCTCACTATTATTTAACACAACACTTAGCACCTCTTTCTTAATATATAAAACTGGTGTGGACTGCATCCTGGGGGTTGGTAGTATTCCTTAGATAAGACTAGAGCTTTGAAATGAGCTGAGGTAGGAAAACAGCTCTTAGCCTGCAAAACTGAACTTTTTTTTTTTTTTTTTTTTTTTTCAACAAGTCGGTCGTCTCCCACCGAGGCAGGGTGACCCAAAAAAACAAAGAAAATCCCCAAAAAGAAAATACTTTCATCATCATTCAACACTTTCACCACACTCACACATTATCACTGCTTTTGCAGAGGTGCTCAGAATACAACAGTTTAGAAGCATATACGTATAAAGATACACAACATATCCCTCCAAACTGCCAATATCCCAAACCCCTCCTTTAAAGTGCAGGCATTGTACTTCCCATTTCCAGGACTCAAGTCCTACTATATGAAAATAACCGGTTTCCCTGAACTGTATAAAAAAATAAAGTGATTTCTTTTGTCTCTCTAGTCCCTCAGAAAATGTGTTAATGCACTAAAATGCTCAGGTACTTGTTCTGTTTGTTTTCTGAGGTATTTTCTCACTGTACTTAATAGATGTTACAATTAAAAATTCACAGATTAATTAATATGTTCACCAAGGTAATGAGAGAAAGAGAATACAGAATGCATAAGATTGACAAAACTCACCTCTGTCTGAACTGTTCTCTTTTTTATCTAGAAAAAATAAAAAGCACATAAAAATGCATTAAGAAAAAATATATAGTAAAACTACAGTAATTATCACTTGCAAATAAGAAAACATTTTAAAAAAAACATATACAGCTTCTAAAAATATTAAAACACTTACTGGACATGCATAACGGAAAGAGTATCCAGGTACAAAGCACTAATAGCTAAGCAGCACACAAAACTGTTACCATGCTGTAAGAACTACAATATCAAATCTTAAACTACACAAGGCTATTTATATACTTATTTTACCTAAATAATGGACAAAGGAAATTAAAGACAGCCTCACATAAATGTTTAATATTAATTATATATCTTCTTTCTTTCAACACACCGGCCGTATCCCACCGAGGCGGGGTGGCCCAAAAGGAAAAACGAAAGTTTCTCCTTTTACATTTAGTAATATATACAGGAGAAGAGGTTACTAGCCCCTTGCTCCCGGCATTTTAGTCGCCTCTTACAACACGCATGGCTTACGGAGGAAGAATTCTGTTCCACTTCCCCATGGAGATAAGAGGAAATAAACAAGAATAAGAACTAGAAAGAAAATAGAAGAAAACCCAGAGGGGTGTGTATATATGTGCTTGTACATGTATGTGTAGTGGGACCTAAGTGTAAGTAGAAGTAGCAAGACGTACCTGAAAACTTGCATGTTCATGAGACAGAAAAAAGGACACCAGCAATCCTACCATCATGTAAAACAATTACAGGCTTTCGTTTTACACTCACTTGGCAGGACGGTAGTACCTCCCTGGGCGGTTGCTGTCTACCAACCTACTACCTAGGATTAATTATATATAGAAGCACTAAATGAAAATACTGAAGATCTACAAAAAAAAAAAAAAAATGCATTAATTGTGAAGGTGCCTCCTTAACCCTTGCATGTAAATGAATTATTACTTTCTTGACCTCAGACATGAATACAGAATGTTGGTAGGAATCCCTTGGGGAATGTTATGGACCTTCTCATTCTTTTACTCAGGTCAAAGATAATTGTAAGGAGTGGGGGGTGTCATTTACAATTCATATTTTGTTACTGAATGGTAATCTGAGTGAGGTTGGACCTGGCAATGGCTACAGAAAGAATTAACTCCTGGGAGAAAATGAAAGGTAGAACTGTGTAAAATGAGCTAAAAGTGAGAGAGAGGTCCAAATTCATTGAAGTATTAGATATGTTAGTTATGACAGGCATGGCATCAAACCTAAAACAGAAATTAGGTATAGAGTATTAAAATTATGTTTTTAAATATATAAACTAAAGTTTTAAGGGTTGTTATATATTTAAACAATTAGAATGTTTTGAAAGAATAAATAAAAATTATAAATGATTCAATAGCCTCAAAATCTAAGTTTGTGAGTCACACTATGATAAATATTAAAGGTCAAACAGGATAAAATACACATTACTAACTAACCTGGAGTGAGCTTTTAAGGTTAACCTTGGAATGTCTGTTATGTAAATACTGATCTTCTAGCCAGGCTATAAGCTCTAAACTGGGAGGAACTTTCCACACTCCATCTACTTCTAACTCCCATTTTGCTGCTCCTGGCATTAAGCTCATGTATGCTACTTCTCGCTGCCCTTCATTAACCTGCAGAGAGAGAAATAAAATATAATTATTATTATTTTTTTTAACATGCTGGCCGTCTCTCAACGAGGCAAGGTGACCTGAAAGAGAAACACGTTCATCATCATTTACACTATTACTATCTTGCTAGAGGCCCATAGATACAACAGTTAATTATTATTATTATAGAGAAAGAGAGAGAGAGAATAATGCATGTTAAATGTATGAAAGATGCACTTGCTTCAAAGGATCAAGGGGTAAAGGGAACAAGCACAGTTTTATAGATATTTCCTTTGGGCCCCACTGCAGAATACTGCATTTTTAGTACGTGAGAAATGCATTTTTATGTCAGGAGCCTTGGGGAAATGCTTGGGAGTGTGGCCACAGAAAAATGCCTACCAATTAGAGCAAATATCATATTACAGTACCTACTTTATGATTATAAGTGCCACATTATTTGTGTAATAATTTTAAATTATCTCAGCACACCATAGAAAAATCAGAAGATAATAACAAGTCCTATGGCTGATAAACCAAATGCATTAACTGAGATAAGGAATGAAATAAGAGCTTACAAGAGATAAACCAATCTTTTCCATAGCAAGGCACAGTTCAACAGAGGCTCTCTCGGTTGGAAGTCGGGTGGTAGCAGCCAGGCGATCAGACTGGGTAAAGAGTAATACTCGTTGACTCCCCTGCTTGTAACTCACCCAGTGCACTAGCATTTTATCTCTTCGTGTCTTTGTCAGCTGGAACACAAATGAAAACATTTTTTAAATATATAAGGTGAAATATTTCACTTATAAACCAAAATTATTCAAAATATATAAATAAAAGCAATTATATTTCAAATGCAATACAATAAAAATTGTTATATTCAAGTAAGCTGGGACTAAGACCTTACCAAATACAAATAATACAATTTTACTACTACAGATTTCACTACAACTCAGGGATATTGTTTAAAAATGTATTTACTTCAGAGTGCTTGCATGCATATGTTACAATATGTAAATAAAGTTAAGGAACCTTAACCTAACCTCGTAAAACCCTGTGTAACAAAAACAATTACCTGGGACCTGTGGTCTGGGATTAAGAACTGACTATGTACTTTATCAGCAGCACTGTCAGTCTCGTCATCTGAATCTGTTGAGGTTGATGCTGTAGTTTTAGACCTTTGCCGCTGCCCGAGTTTCTTTGGCCTTGTCTTGGGAGTCCCCATACAGGACTGAGATTTAGTTCTCACCATAGCAGGTTTGAGCGATGTAATAGTTACACATTTACTTCCATGATCATCCTGATTTTTAAAAAATTACAGCACTCAGAGTTACTATTGTAAATGCACATAATTCATTAGAGTATAAATAGATAAACTGATAAGTAATTTGCAGTCTAATTCCTCATCTAAACCTTTTATGCTCATAACAGAATGCATAATTTACATACAATACTCTTCAAAATGTTTGAGGAACATTCAGTATACGTATTCTACGCAGTACTATACTCCTTGACTATGACGAATGAATGCTATACTCCTCGGTTATTCATAACAGATGGGTACTATACTTCTTGACTATCCACGACAGATGCATGCTATATTCCTTGACCATCCATGACAGATGTATACTATACTCCTTGACCATCCATGACAGATGTATACTATACTCCTTGACCATCCATGACAGATGTATACTATACTCCTTGACCATCCATGACAGATGTATACTATACTCCTTGACCATCCATGACAGATGTATACTATACTCCTTGACCATCCATGACAGATGTATACTATATTCCTTGACCATCCATGACAGATGTATACTATACTCCTTGACCATCCATGACAGATGTATACTATACTCCTTGACCATCCATGACAGATGTATACTATACTCCTTGACTATCCATAACAGATGAGTACTAGACTCCTTGACTATCTCTGATGGATGCGTACCATACTGTAAGACAGTTGTGAATGACGAATTGCCCTTCAGATTAACATATTCCCTGTACTCAAGTATAGTATTAGGTCTAATATGCTGGTCAGTAGTTTGCATTGCAGAAAAGGTGTTGAAAACTACAAAAGAAAAATTGAAAATAAATACATAAAGACCAAAGGTAATAAGAGTAAGCAGAAACAAGGAGATAAGTTCACCAAATCCAAAGCAATAGTTCCAACTAAACCTAATAAGTCTTCCCTCCAAACCACTAAGACAGTAAATAAATTATTTTTTCTTGATTACAGGAACAAATCTAGCCAACAAAATCCCAAACTCTCTTGCCCAAGCTAGAGACTGTTTTGTAATTCTATCATTCTTGGCTTTCATACTGTTGATACAGGGTTGTGATCATTGAAAACTGTAATATCATAAGGTGACATGCCCAAGTACATTTCAAAGTGTTTCAAAGCCACAACTAAAAATAAATTTTCCTTTTCCATAGGTCAGAATTGAAGGAAAGTGAATAAGTGAATTTATTTAGATATCTAGAGTTCAATTGAATGAATGATGGTGAATGTGTTTATTTTTTGTGATCACCCTACTGTACCTTGGTAGGATATGGCCAATGAGACAAAAAAAAATCTGTAGTTATATGTAAATCACAAAATAAAAGAGGGACAAAAGGGAAAGAAGGTAAATCACAAAAAAAGTGGGTAAAAAGTTATGAAAGTGCTGATAGTTTAAGAGAGAAGTGTGTCATTGTCTTTTTATCAGAGTACGGTCATGCCAGTGCTTTTGTATAGATATAATCAGTCTTCAAATGTTTCAGTGAGGAAGAAGTGTCTTTTCTGAAATAAATGTGTGATTACCTATTGGTAGCTACAGGGTCAGAGCTATGTTCATGGTGTCTTGTCCTAGGTGTTTGATCTACTGTAAAGTTTCTACAGATTGTAGCACTCATGAACTTCTCTTGTATAACATTATTCTATCACTGAGTCAACTGTGGAGTGAACATTATGCTGAGATGAAAGCATTACAGGGAGACCCTTGATTAAACGAACACCCAAGCTACAATGATCTGCACTTAAGAACAAAGTCCAAGAGGCATAATGAAATACAGTATCACGAAACTAACTGTTGTATGAATTCCCATCCGCAGTTAAGAGTAGGAAAAATTGTTCTTTGTAACATGCTTTTCCGTAAGATAACAGGGTTAAGGTTACGAAAGACTTGTTTCAAGTTGAAACACCAAGATCACAACTCGTTTGTAAACTGGGTATCTAATACAAACAGTTACAACAATGTTTACTATAATTCAGATGTGAATCAGTAAATATCAAGAGACAGGTTCTTGATTACCTTACTGATGATAGCAGGCAGGTCTTCACTTTTTCTGTTGTAGATGTTCCAGAGGAGTTCATGTGGCAATGTTGGGTCATCCCAAGTATACAGTTGTGATTGGTGTGGTGCCAAGAGATGTGTCTGAAAGTACAAAGAAATATATATAGTGGAACCTTGGTACTCAAACAGCTCCGTACTCGAACAATTCGGTATTCGAACGCGTTGTTTGGTAAACAAACCACTCAGTAGTCGACAGTTTGCTCGGCACTGGACCAAATAAACACGACCTGCTAGAACTTCGCTGTCAACTTTTTCGTAATTCTTCGCATTTTTTGGTGTTTTTTTATATTATTTGTATAAATAAGTCACCATGGGGCCTAAGAGGGTTTGTGATAACAGCCAACCAAAAAGAAAATTGGTTGGGAAAAATTAATTCTGTACTCGAACAGATCAGCACACGAATGGCCTTCAGGAACCAATTAAGTTCGAGTGTCGAGGTTCCACTGAACAGCACTCTTTTAACTTTTTAAAGTCTGTTCTTATATCTTACCACCATTCTTACCATCTGTGAAAAGGATAAAACAGAATTTTGCATATATGTAGTCACTCTCTTAGCTAACCCTTCCTTGTACTGAATTTCTGTAAGGTACTCTCACCTTAGTTGGGATACGACAGTTGTTCATATGTTCACAGTGGAGGATCATGATTCCATCCAACCTCTGGCTGTTAGAATCATTTTACAATTACGTAAAAAATTAACATAACTGAAATATGACTAATTATAAGAATCTAGTACAGATTTATTTCTAAGTATGCATTATATCTACTGGTAATTATATTTGGGTAAAATTTTTAACAAATTCCAACTGAAATTTGTGCCTGGGGTCTACTTCAGCTCTCTACCTCAAACCAAATATCACACAACAAGAGGAAGCTATCAGAAACAACACGAACCAAAATTTTAGGCAATATATTATGTCTTTATTCAGATCCCTAGACTTACAGGAAAACTGCAACAAAACACACAGGCCTGAGACCCTATAAAAGCTTAATACACATAAGAGCCAACCAGCCAGGCTGTGGTTCATATGTCGGTTTGCATGTGGCCAACAGCAAGTCTGGTTGGTCAGGCCCTGATCCACCATGAGGCCTGGTCATGAATCAGGCCACGGGGGCATTGATGCTGAAACACCCTTCAGGCATGGATTAAAAAATTATAATTTTTGAAAAAAAAAAGAAAAAAAAAAAAAATTCTATGAAATGATAGAGAATTTTTTCATGATGTTAATGACACCACAAGTACAAAATTTGATGGAAAACTTACAGAATTATGCTCCCGTGAAGTTAGTGATCTTGGCGATGTTTACGCATCAGTGATTTCGCTCATTTTGAGCCCTATTTTCGGCCAATTCCATTGTTCCAGTCGACCAAACTCATAGCTATTTCTTTCCAACTCCATTTGTTCTATCGATTGAGTACAAGAAACCACCCATTTACCAATTTCAACTACCCAATAAAATGGTCAGAAATTGGCAATATGGCCAATTTCACACAAATTAAAAAAGATGCCAATTTCAAAATAGGGTACAGAATGAACAATACAGACATTCTTGGCACTAAAATAAAATTTTCTCTGCTCATCAGTCATGTCTCCAGGGCTCTCTTATATTACTCATGCTTTCTATTTTGAATTTTTATTCACACAAAAAATAGAAGATTTACTGTTATGCAGACTACTGCATTATTGTAATAATTATATAAGTAATGTCAACCCATTCATGACTGCATATCAGAATGGTTAATTGGACACTTACTGGACAATGACATCATTTGTTTACTCTTGAACATCAGCAAAAATTTAACATTTCTGCTATTTTGAGCTCATTTTCAAGGTCCCTTTCATCATGAAACCAATCAAAATCATCTCTATTTCTGTAATATGTCTTCCATTCTATCAAATGAGACCAAGAAAATGAGATTACAACCATAGATACTACACGAAAATACACCTCAAAGTCAGTGTTTTAATCCAAATACATGGTCAGATTTTTTTCTCATTATGCACCGCGTGCTGCAGGATTTTTTTTTATACTGCGCACACTGATCACACAGACTCCTCCTCTCACATATGGGCCTGCCAGTTTTCTCCCACTTGATTTGAAGCCGCTAGAATTTTGGAGTATACAGTAAATACATCAAAAATACTGGCTCGTAAGACGTATATAAACGACTGAAACAGTCAAAGGGTTAATGTATCTGGAGCCCAATTACAGAGTAAAACATAAGGAAAAAATGCCTTATGAACTATGACAGACAAAAGTACTACACTGTATTTTGCCCCAAGATATTAGCATGATCTTACTTGGTTTGAGCCTTTTTGGTGAATACGAAGATGCACATCGTCACACCAGTTCTCAACTCTAACTGGTGCATCACCTGCTTGATATTTGTCAAAGGTGATTGTCACTGGGTGATCCGACCCCACACCAGACACACTCACATTCAGTGCTCTCTGTCATCAAGAAATATTAAAGATATTAAATTATATTACTGTAGTAGCTTTACTAATATACACAGATCCATAGCATGCAAAACTTTGTTATGTTTCTGGTGTTAGAGATATATAAAAATGATACTGTACTTACTATTATGATAGCATTATAATATTGAAAATACAAACATACAGTAATTGCTCTTAACATAATTTTCTTTAGAAATTTAATAATTTAATGCAAAAAGTTGAAACCCCGAGGTAACTTTAGATACGAAACTATTTTCCTGCAAGTATTTATTTATTTTGTCAAAGATTCATGTAACAGGGGAAAGAAACAGAGCATGAAATACAACAGATACCAATGAATGTGAAGGTGCCTTGAAAAGTATTTAAGAATAAGTAGAGAGTGACTAAAACGATGACAATGTAAGCTTACCCCCTTTTCCATCCGAACAACTGTCGAGTGGTTGGAATTGAAGTGAAAATGTTGGGATCTCACTTGCTGGTCACGGTAACGTACAACCATGTGCATGTTTTCACTGTCAGGCCAAAATGCCATACACTATGGAGAAAAATTACTGATGAAATAACAATACCAGTACAAGATTGTATATTAGCACTGAAATTGCATAAATTTTTGTATAAATTATTCTCAAGAATAAAACTCCAATCACTGCCCCCAATATGAAGCATAAATAATCAAACCCAATTGCAATATCTGATCACAATTAAAGGTAACAATATTAAAATTTCCACAGAAAAATGTTGTATATAAATTAATCTCAGATGTTAAAATTTTCTACCATATATTTCACAGTAATTTTTTTTAACATCAGCCATTTTCCACCAAGGCTAGGCAACCCAAGGATGAAAATATCCACTCACCATCACTAAGTGTTTTGCCACAAGTACAATGACATAACAAATCAAATAATCCACCAGACTTAAAAATTCCAACTCATTATTCTCATCTTTTCTCGTGGTAGATCCTCTAACAAAACAAAATAAAAAATGTAAATTCTTTACCTGCTGAGGATGAATGTCGTACCAGAGCTCCACTTTGTCATTCTCTTGCATAAACTTAAGTGGTCGGGCAGTAAGGTTACGTATTAAGAAGTATGGCATCAGGGTTACCATCTTTGTTAAGTGAAGTTTGCCCCGGTTTGGTCCTGAAGAAATATGGGTTTATGACACTCAAGTAGTAAATTATTATAGTTACTGTACCTAGACATTCTGAGAGTGTTTAAATGGAACAAATGTAGTTTATTTTTTATATATGCACTTAAAAAAGAAATGCTTATTACACACTGTCTAAAAATGATTTAAAATACAGTGGAACCTCGGTACTTGAACAGCTATGTACTCAAATAATTCGGTATTGGAACGTTTTTCTTCGGTAAACAAATTGCTGAGTAATTGACCGTTTGCTCAGCACTTGACCAAACAAACATGACCTGCAAGAACTTAGCTGTAAACTATTTCATGTTTCTTAGCATTTTTTGGTGTTTTTTATATTACAGCCTATTATTATTATTATTATTATAATGTTGGTAGAATTACTGACAATATGTTAAGTTAAAGGACAAATGTGCAACTACTGCAACATTTTATTGTGGCAACGTTTTGCTCTGCAGGAACTTTAAATACAAATACACATACATGTACTTTATTTCTTTTCTGCAGTATATAATTAATGTAGTTTACATGTAATAAAATATTGTTAATCATAAATAAAAGCCACTAGCATGCAGTGTATTTTGAGCACATTTATCCTAGTGCTTCAATACTACTGGAGAACTAGAGACAGTTTGTCAAGCTTGTCAAAGTTCCTGGAAAGTGAAACATTGCCGCAATAAAATGTCACATAAGTTGCACATATGTCCTTTTACCTAACTTTTTTTTACTGACACACTGGCCATTTCCCACCAAGGCACTGTGACCCAAAAAAGAAGAAACACATTTATCATGACTCACTCCATCACTGTCTTACCAGAGGTATGCTGACACTACAGTTAAACACCTGCAACATATCTACACCCCTCCTTCAGAGAGCAGGCACTGTACTTTTCACCATCAGGACTCAAGTCTTGCTAACTGGTTTCCCCAAAATCCCTTTATAAATGTTACTTTGCTTACACTCCAACATATTAAATATAGAGCTAATGAAGATTTCAGTGCTAATACAACAAGATAAGATAAGACGAGATACTTTGGAGTGAATGATGGTGAAAGTTTTTCTTTTTCGGGCCACCCTGCCTTGGTGGGAATCGGCCAGTGTGATAATAAAAATAAAATACTTTAAAGAACAAATGGCACAATGCTGTGACTGGAACAATACACAAATAACCCGCACATAGGAGAGAGGAAAGAGAACTTTGTAAATGGTCCAAATTGGACTGAAATGTCATCATAAGCTCCTCTCTCCTGTGTGGGTTATTTGTGTATGAGATACTTTATTTCAGTATGATACAATATTTGTACAAAGGTGAATGACATTTAGGAGTGCATGCAGAAAGCCCCTTAATATGCAAAGTATTTCGGGCAAACTTATGACTAACTTAAGATTAATCAAACAATGACAATTTGAGTGGTTTTATACATACAGAAAAAGAACCCACCTTGAACTCCCTCAATTGGGGCTTGTGCTGTTAAGGTTGACTGCTTAACCTTAGCCAAAATTCTATACTTTCTGCCACGTACACTATCAGTACAAACAACAACACCACAGGAGCCGACAGCTTCGCAGCTCCACCGACGAGACCAATCACTCTCAAGAACTCTTATCTAAAAACAAATTGTTACTTAATCTTTGTGTTCCATGGAAAGCACTCTTAAAAATATTATTAAAATTTAAATAAAATGTTAAGAGCTTTACTAATACTGTACTGTAATACATACCTATAAAAATTAAAATACAGGCAAGTTAAACAAGTAAATTTTCAATTATAAGAATTATAACAAATTTTCATGTACAATATCATGAACTGTCAGTAAAATTATAATCTAATTGCATGTATAATTGCACAGCATGTTTGAAACATAAACCAAGATCAATGTATAAGAAAAGAAAAGGTTTTAGTGAGTACGTCCAACTACGTGTATACTCTTGAAAATAATTTCAAGTGCTCTATAAGCCATAATACTGTACAATTATTATTTAGGTACAATAACCACTTACTTCTCCATGGGGAAGTGGAACAGAATTCTTCCTCCGTAAGCCATGCGAGTCATAAGAGGCGACTAAAATGCTGGGAGCAAGGGGCTAGTAACCCCTTCTCCTGTATATATTACTAAATTTCAAAGGAGAAATTTTCGTTTTTCCTTTTGAGCCACCCCACCTCGGTGGGATACGGCTGGTATGTTGAATTCAGAAGAATAACCACTTACTACTATAAGCCTTAAAGCAGTGTAAGTGGGCTGCCTTGATGCCAATGAAAGGCACTTGATCCAAGGTATTAGAGTTATCCTTCTCTTCCTTGAATCAAATCTCATTTATTCCCTAGGCTCTGTATGATTTCTACAAATTTAGCAATTCCCCATGAATATAATAAAAACAATAATCTACCACTGCAAAACTGTAGGTGTTAACCTGTCATTTCATATCATTATTTCATGATACAGGTAGGCCCCACTTATACAGCAGGTTAGGTTCTGGCATACTGCTGTAAAGCAAAAAATTGCTGTAAAGTGAAGCAGCCTTTTTTTCACTTTCAAATGCATATAAAAGCCTGATAACACGTTTACACTATCAAACGTGAGCACTATACTAAGGCCTAAAAAATGCATATATAGTATTCAGATATTTGGGAGTGGACGTGTCAGCGGATGGGTCTATGAAAGATGAGGTGAATCATAGAATTGATGAGGGGAAAAGGGTGAGCGGTGCACTTAGGAATCTGTGGAGGCAAAGAACTTTGTCCTTGGAGGCAAAAAGGGGAATGTATGAGAGTATAGTTTTACCAACGCTCTTATATGGGTGTGAAGCATGGGTGATGAATGTTGCAGTGAGGAGAAGGCTGGAAGTAGTGGAGATGTCATGTCTGAGGGCAATGTGTGGTGTGAATATAATGCAGAGAATTCGTAGTTTGGAAGTTAGGAGGAGGTGCGGGATTACCAAAACTGTTGTCCAGAGGGCTGAGGAAGGGTTGTTGAGGTGGTTCGGACATGTAGAGAGAATGGAGCGAAACAGAATGACTTCAAGAGTGTATCAGTCTGTAGTGGAAGGAAGGCGGGGTAGGGGTCGGCCTAGGAAAGGTTGGAGGGAGGGGTAAAGGAGGTTTTGTGTGCGAGGGGCTTGGACTTCCAGCAGGCATGCGTGAGCGTGTTTGATAGGAGTGAATGGAGACAAATGATTTTTAATACTTGACGTGCTATTGGAGTGTGAGCAAAGTAACATTTATGAAGGGATTCAGGGAAACTGGCAGGCCGGACTTGAGTCCTGGAGATGGGAAGTACAGTGCCTGCACTCTGAAGGACGGGTGTTAATGTTGCAGTTTAAAAACTGTAGTGTAAAGCACCCTTCTGGCAAGACAGTGATGGAGTGAATGATGGTGAAAGTTTTTCTTTTTCGGGCCACCCTGCCTTGGTGGGAATTGGCCAGTGTGTTAATAATACATGTAATATAATAATATAAGTACACATATTACTTACCTTAAAATATTTTCATCCTTTGTTTATAGAGAGTGGAGAATATATTTATTGTAGGAAGTTTGAATAAATGAAGATTGGGTATATTTGAAAACCACTGTATTAGTGAAACACTGTAAAGTGGGGCCCTCTTGTATTGCTATAGCTAAAAGCAATT
Source organism: Cherax quadricarinatus (assembly GCF_038502225.1). Classification (NCBI taxonomy): domain Eukaryota; kingdom Metazoa; phylum Arthropoda; class Malacostraca; order Decapoda; family Parastacidae; genus Cherax; species Cherax quadricarinatus. The sequence goes on from NC_091369.1 coordinate 7,638,927, forward strand.
ATTCCAGCAAGCCACAGATGACTCTTACCTTAAGTTTATATGGATAATTTCTCTTGTACCGAAATAAGATTATATCTTCAGACCCATTCAGATCATATATATTCTTTGATCTTGATCCCTGAAATACATAAAAAAATTATTATATCTAAATGCATGAATTTAAAATCTTACTCTTTTGCTTGATAATGAATAAAAATGGCACAGTACCATTAATGGTCCAAGTCAGACCAAAACATTGTCATAACTTTGTTTCTCATGTGTGCAAGTTATTTGTTTACTGCTTGATAACGTTGTCCATTCAAACAGTCAAATATATATATATATAACCATTTGTTAATCAAGCCATGTATCCTCCTTAACAAGAAAAAGCAAGGCAAAAAAACAAAAAGACGTACAGTATTTGGATTGGCAGGATAGCTCTAGCTAACTAGCTAGGTAGAGCTAGTGTTGCTCCATGATTCACTGCTTGGACCTGCCAATCTTCAATTTTTTTTAAAGACATGAAGAGGTTGTAGGAAACCCAAACAACTGAGCTGAGGTAAAAGGTATTTAAAGGCATCAAAAATTGTGCATACTAGTATATCACACAGTTATCACCTGTGTATTGGTACATCAGACACACAGTTGTCACCTGCAAACTGGTACATCAGACATAGTCATCACCTGTGTACTGGAACATCAGACAAACAGTTGTCACCTGTGTACTGGTACATCAGACACAGTCATCACCTTCATATTGGTACATCAGACACACAGACATCACCTGCATACTGGTACATCAGACACACAGTTGTCATCTGCATACTGGTACATTAGACACACAGTTGTCACCTGCATACCAGTACATCAGACACACAGTCATCATCTGCGTACTGGTACATCAGACACACAGTCATTGCCTGCGTACTGATACATCAGACACACAGACATCACCTGTGTACTGGTACATCAGACACATAGTCATCACCTGTGTACTGATACAACAGACACAAAGACATCACCTGTGTACTGGTACATCAGACACACAGTTGTCACCTGCATACTGGTACATCAAACACACAGTCATCACCTACATACTGGAACATCAGACACACAGACATCACCTGTGTACTGGTACATTAGACACAGCTGTCACCTGCGTACTGGTACATTACACACAGTTGTCACCTGTGTACTGGTACATCAGACACGCAGTCATCACCTGCATATTGGAACACTGGACACAGTTAAAACGTTAAGAGTTTGTATAATAGTTCCCTTGAGGCTAAGAGGGAGTAAATCTGGCAAGTGGCAAGGTGAAAGGTGGGGCCATTAGCTAGGACTAGAACCACATATGGGTGAATGCACATAGGCGAGTACTGTAAATATATGCTGTATATTTAGTTAGGCTTAACCTTGCTCGAAAAGCTCCACATAACTATGGACTTTCAACATGCACTCCAATATCATCCATTTCTATATAAACAATGTATCATGATCAATAATAACCCATAGGGAGAGAGAAACTCAAGAGATTGATTGATCTGTATATTCTGACCCCTTCTGAGGATCCCATGTCTCCATGTGGGTTATTATTAATCACTGACAAATGTTCATCACAGTTTTTCACAATGAATCATGTTGTAATAAACTTGTGCTTGTATTACAAGAAAATACTAAGACTGTACTTACTCTAATGTGTAATGGAAGTCCAGTCTTGTTAACAATCCAGTAAGGAGAATATACATAAATAGAAGTTGATCCTTCTCTGACACAGTAAAGTGCCAAATCAAGTTTTTTACGAGCATTGCCATCACCGTGACTTAGAGAAAGTGTTCGATGGTGATCACCTTTCTCTGCTCCTATTTCAAGAGTACCATTCCAATCACTGCCTAAATAATTACACACCTGAAATAAAATTAGAAAAGAATTAACAAAAATATATTCTGACCACACTGAAAGTGATCACTACTTCAATTTACATTACAGTGTTATTAAATAAATATTTTACTTATCTGATTCTTCTAGAATTGATGTAAAAAAAATTTTCAAACCTTTGAGATGAGACCTAATAACTGTATTCTCAATACATCTCATTAAGTGAAAAAATTACCTTTAGCATTAACTTTCCAGACTCACATTTATCTCACTCAAAAGCTTTTTCTTAGAAGAATTTATAGCCACCTGCCGCCTTTTTTGGTAGCTTCTTTCTTTCTTTTACTCTAAATTTGCTACCTTTTTTGGAAGCTTTTTTCTCTTACTCTTAATTTGCTATTTTTTTAGGTAGCTTCTTTCTTTTTCTCTAAATCTACCACCTATTTAGTAGCTTCTAACTTTTACTCTAAATTTGCTACCTTTTTTTTTTTTTTGGTAGCTTCTTTCTTTTTCTCTAAATCTACCACCTATTTAGTAGCTTCTAACTTTTACTCTAACTTTGCTACCTTTTTTTTTTTTGGTAGCTTCTTTCTTTTACTCTAAATCTACCACCTTTTTAATAGCTTCTTTCTTTTACTCTAAATTTGCTACTTTTTTTTGGTAGCTTCTTTCTTTTACTTACTCTAAATTTGTGAATTACCAGCTTCTGATTGTACCTTCAACTTTATTTACATAAAACATTCATGTAATCATTCATGATAAACTAGAAAAAAAGCAAATGTTGATGGAAAACAAACTGCACACATCATTAACAAATATATAATGTTATGTGACTAAGAATTGGTCACTCACCTGAACTTCTAGGCACAGCTTCTCCTGCAGATTGACTTTATAGAGAGAGGTTAGAGCCCCAGGATCAAGAGTGAGAGGCTGAGCAAGTACTGGATGTGTCACAACCAGAGTGCATGGAAGATGATTGTATATGGTAAGAGGTGGTGACAGTCGCAGTGTGTAATTTGGAAGAACTCCACTCAGTCCTTCCCACTGAAGGCTACTTAATTTCATGCTTTCTTGAATTGTCACCTAAAACACAAATTTATAATCAGTAACAATGAAGAAAAATTAAGTTATTTCTTGATTACATTTGCATGAGCTGAGGCAAAGGTACAGGATGTCCTTAATTTATAGATGAGCTGTGGTCCTAATTTTTTAACTTAAAATTTAGTTTGTGTAGCAAATAACAATACAGAGGATGTATGTTACACACATTTGGAATAGAGCTCAGGGGTTGTAAAACACAGTTTTGCAAGTGTGGATGTGTGTAACTTGGAGTGTTTGAAGGATGAACCCTCCTAATTAAGCACTAATTAAGCATTACCATATAGAGAAACAACCAATTATAATTTTGAGTGAAAAGAGAGAGAGAATGGTATAATGTAATTCACAAAAGCCATAAAGTTACATACAGCTGCAGCAATGTCAGGGTCGTGCTCTGACTTGGGTTTACAGGTGAGTAGATAAGAACAAGTAGATGAAAGCACATCCTTCCACCACACTCCGATTTCACTAATGCCATAGCTGAAATAAGGTGTGTTTAATTATTAAAATAATTACTACATTATTACTGAAAAGCTAATACAATATTTGTTGTCTCGCATTACAGCATAATAGTTCAAGTAGGGCCTTCATGTACAAGGGCTCCTCGACTTACAATGGTTTGACTTTATATTTAGCATTATGATGGTGCAAATGCAATTACACCTACCATCCGACTTACGACCGAGTTCGGTTCCGAGAAACCGGTCGTAAGTCGAAATGGTCGTAAGTCGAACTTTACTACTGAATATCAACAAAACATTTTTGTAATGCCTTTATTTTATTGTTTTATTTTGGTATTTCATGTTTTACTTTACTTTTTATGTTGTTAGTACTGTATTTTATACTGTAAGGTTTAGGATAAACACTGTGTACAACACAAATAGTTGTTTATTTCCCAGATATTTGCCATAAAAAACACGGTCGTAAGTCGAGTGGTCGTAAGTCGAGCAGGTCGTAAGTTGGATGGTAGGTGTACTTTGGAGGTGAAACTTAATTGCCCAGCATGATGGCAGTAACTTGTATTAATTTATTTACTTTTCAATATTAGTATTTAGTTAGTTACAGTAATTATCTGTTTATTTACTTATTCAGTGAGATTAGTTATACATGTATATTTATTTATTTAACATATCGGATTCATGTTCAACTTTCAATATTTTTGACTTACGATGGGTTCGTCGGAACGTAACCCCATCGTACGTCGAGGAGCACCTGCATAGCCAAGCACTGAGCCACACATTCAACTCACTCTGCAGCAGCAGGTTGGATATGTAGAGGGGAGTGATAAGCAACAGTAAGAGGTACTGTGAAAACTTGGTCTGGCTGCAGGGTGACCATGGGAACATGAGCCTCAAAGGGGTTGACAGGTGACACCACTCTAGTGTGCAGCTCTCCCATTGATGAACTAAGCATCTCTATAATACTCTTCTTGAAGCAAATGTTGAGAGGTAGAGGCATATCATTCAAAATCTGTAAATAAAATAGTTTGGTGTGAGAGAAGTACAAATTTAATATACCTGTTTAATTGACCTTACCCAAAGTTTTAAAAATATATGTTGATTATTTTCATAAAACAAAATTTAGCCAGAAAATTGATTAAAAGTACAGATAACTTTTCTAGTCCTAAGGTTCACATTTCTTTATACAGCCTCTCCTCACTTAGCAACGTACATGTTTACTGAAGACTCGGACTTACAAGAGGCTCTCCAACCAGTATGCATAACTAAATAATGTATATTAGTGCTGATTTCCTCTAGTCTGTTTATTAGAATACACAGTACACTGCTGTATAAGCATTTAAAAATATATCAGAAATGTTATAAATGGTGCAAAGATAACATTAAAACAATATTAAAGATGACTGACACAAATCCACTACCATTATAGTATGCTCCTCACTTCGTGATGAATGCGTTTACCAACGTGGTTTTACGAATGGAACTCCATCATTAAGTGAGGAGAGGATGTAGTTTAGAAACTGAAAGTCTTTGTAGATGAATGGTTCAGAGAACCGACATGTTGATAAATTAGACACATGTGCAACTCTTGGGTATCTTTATTGAGGAAACGTTTCGCCACACAGTGGCTTCATCAGTCCATACGTAGGAGAAACTTGAAGAACAGGAGGAGAATGAGGTAATCAGTCCCTCAACCTTGAGTTGATGTGTTCAGTCCATCAATCTTGAATAGAATACGGCATATCAGCAGAGAAGCAGCTTATAAACCATATGGCAGGAGAGGTGCAGCAGTCATAGGTCGTGTCACATTTGTTCAATGTGGAAGTAGGTCGTGCCCAAGAATTAGGCAAGTGAAGAAAGATACCCAAGAGTTGCACATGTGTCTAATTTATCAAACTGAAAGTCGCTTTGTTTACATAGTGAATGTAGTTTTTTACATGAAATATTGAAAATAATTTATGTACATACTACAATTTAAACTTTAGTTGTAATCTCATAATGACAACATAATAAAGAAGGAGTATGAGGAAAAATATTTACCAGTAAGAGGGGAATGTGTGAGAGTACAGTTATACCAACGCTCTTATATGGGTGTGAAACATGGGTGGTGAATGTTGCAACAAAGAAAAGGCTGGAGGCAGTGGAGATGTCATGTCTGAGAGCAATGTGTGGTGTAAATATAATGCAGAGAATTCGTAATTTGAAAATTAGGAGGTGTGGGATTACCAAAACTATTATTCAGAGGGCCGAGGAGGGATTGCTGAGGTGGTTCGGACATGCAGAGAGGAAGGAACAAAATAGAATGACTTCGAGAGTGTATAAATCTATAGTGGAGGGAAGGTGGGGTAGGGGTTGGCCCAGGAAAGGTTGGAGAGAGGGGGTAAAGGAGGTTTTGTGTGTGAGGGGCTTGAACTTCCAGCAAGCATGCGTGAGTGTGTTAGATAAGAGCGAATAGAGACAAATGATTTTTAGGACTTGATGTGGTGTTGCAGTGTGAGCAAGGTAACATTTATAGAGGGATTCAGGAAAATGGGCAAGCCAGACTTGAGTCCTGGAGATGGGAGGAACAGTGTCTGTACTCTGAAGGGGAGGGGGTGTTAATCTTGCTTATAACTGTAGTGTACGTGAGCCTCTGGCAAGACAGTGATGGAGTGAATGATGATTTAAGTTTTTCTTTTTCAGGCCTCCCTGCCTTGGTGGGAAACGGCCGATGTGTTAATAAAAAAAATAAATATACGTATTTAATTCACCAAATGGCATCGTTACAAAGTGGGTGGAGCTATAGTAGAGGGAGAAGCCAGCAGCATCACAGGATTCACCATGACACATGGAGGTGTGTGCCTCACAGCACTATAAAATATTGTATAATTATACTATTACTATCAATAAAGGTTATATACCTATCATATTTATTCCAGAAGAATATGTGGTAAAACATAAATAACGCAGAAGCATGATAAAGATGCCCAAATTAATAAAAACTGACATTACATAGAGAGGTATTGAAGATTGGGTGGAGCTATATGAGAGAGGAAGAAGGCACGGGCTCATGGCACTATAAAATATTGTATAATTATACAATTATATAATTATTTACCTATCATATTTATTACAGAATAATATTTGGTATAACATAAATAAAGTAGAGGTATGATAAAGATGCCCAAATTAATAAAAACTGACATTACATGGAGAGGTATTGAAGGGTGGGCGGCAGTGGAGGGCGGGAGGAATAAAAAAAAAAGTGACCACAACCATTACAGAAAACATTATGCACCTGAATGGTAACTATAAGAACATAAGAACATAAGAATGTAGGAACACTGCAGAAGGCCTACTGGCCCATACGAGGCAGGTCCTTATCAAAACGACATCTACCTAAAGCTACTCAAGAAATAACTCCCGTACCCCTTGACACCAATTAAACCCAGCCCCTCCCACTCATATATTTGTCCAGTCTCTTCTTAAAGCTACCCAAGGTCCTAACCTCTATCACCCCACTGGGAAGACTGTTCCACGCATCTACAACTCTGTTAGAAAACCAGTACTTACCTATGTCCTTTCTAAATCTAAATTTATCCAACTTAAATCCATTATTCCTGGTTCTTACCTGGTTCGACACCCTCAGTACTTTATTTATGTCTCCCTTGTTTATGCCCGTCATCCACTTATACACTTCAATGATATCTCCCCTCATTCTACGCCTCTCCAGAGAGTGGAGATTTAAGGCTTTAAGTCTATCTTCATACGGGAGGTTCCTTACACAGTAAATCATTTTAGTCATTCTTCTCTGTATGTTCTCTAACGAGTCTATGTCCATCCTGTAGTAAGGGGACCAAAACTGAGCAGCACAATCTAAATGAGGCCTCACTAGTGATGCACAGAGCTGCAAAATAACTCTTGGACTTCTGTTACTTACACCTCTTGAGACAAATCCAAGTAATCCGTTGGCCCCGTTGCGCACACTGAGGCACTGCTGTCTTGGCTTTAGATTTCTGCTTACCATGACTCCCAAGTCTTTTTCACATTCTGTATGACCAAGCTTCAGTCGGTCTATCTGCTTCACAACCATTTCACTAGTGACTATGATGTTACATAATTTATCTTCTTCTGGCCCACTATAAAAATTAATTACCGGAATATTATTAGTGTCTTCCTGTGTAAAAACCGAGAGAAAATAATTATTTAAAATCGAGCACATTTCATTCTCTTTGTCAGTAAGATGCCCATAGTTATTTTTAAGGGGACCTACCTTATCTCTGACTTTTGTTCTATATACCTGGAAAAAACTTTTTGGGTTAGTTTTAGAATCCCTAGCAACTTTAATTTCATAGTCCCTTTTAGCTTTTCTTATCCCTTTTTTAATGTCCCTCTTAGTGTCAATATACTGATTCATAAGATGACCCTTGCCTCTTTTGATACGCCTATAAATTCCTTTCTTATGCCCTAGTAGATATTTCAGCCTATTATTCATCCATTTTGGGTCATTTCTATTTGATCTAATTTCTTTATAAGGGATAAATGTTCTTTGAGCAGCATGTATTGTGTTCAGAAAACTGTCATATTGATAGCTCTCTTCGTTACCCCAGTCAATAGATGATAAGTGTTCTCTAAGCCCATCGTAATCTGCTAAGCGAAAATCTGGGACTGTTACTGAGTTATCCCTACTATCATACTTCCATTCAATTCTAAATGTAATTGATTTGTGGTTGCTAGCACCCAGTACTTCTGAAACTTCAGCAACCTTAAACCAAGACAGCAATGCCCAAGCGTACGTAACAAGGCAAACAGATTACTGGGATTCACATCAAGAAGCGTAAGCAACAGAAGTCCAGAGGTCATACTGCAGCTCTACACATCATCAGCAAGGCCTCACCCAGACTATGCAGCTCAATTCCGGTCTCCATATTACAGAATGGACATAAATTCGTTAGATCACTCTTATCCTATGCAAAGACTGTAAAAAGTGCGATTTTCTCGAAATATTTTTTCCCGAGTAATCAGCTATACACACATTTCCTGGAATATCTCAGAAGTTACTGACTCATTTCATGTCATATCACCATTAATAATGAAGAGATTTAAAGGATTTTCACAGCAAACATAAAACTGAAGGTTTTAATTTTGGGTGGTGACATTTTTGAAGTGTATCAGTAAGGGGTGATTCCTCGACTAGTGACGAATTCATTTACCAACGTGGTCTTAGGAACAGAACTCTGTCGATAAGTGAGGAGAGGCTGTATAGTATTGTGTAGTATAGTACTGTATAGTATAGTATAATATATCATAGCATAGTACTGTGTAGTATATTATTGCACAGTACTGTATAGCATTGTGTAATATAGTATACTACCATGTAGCACATATACACAATGGTTTACTCTTATGTTGCTGATTTGTGTCTAAGCTACACATTTACTACATTAGGAAAGCAAACAAAAAACTCAAATTATAATAACCTAATTCAAATTGTATTTGATATGACTCTGTGACTGACTGGCTTTGAGAGTAGCACATCCGTCTAATGATTAGTGGACAGAGGACTGAGCCTCCACTTTTCCTTATAATGAATGACCCACACAGGTTTAGCATTTCACATAAACAGAATATGAACATACGAGAGATTATAAAGCATGACTTTTAATCGTCAATTGACCCAGAAAGATAACCTTTTTGTAAAATTTCTTTTTTTTTCAAGGCAACTACAAATTCATATTGTATGATAGAATTTAGATGAATTTATTTAGCAGCCACAGTTGGTATACCAACAAAGCAAAGCTTCCACTTATGTTGGTGAATGGCTCTGAATCCAAGGAACTGGAACTACTCTCCCCTCCTTTAGATTAAACTTGATTATATCCCATTATGCAAAAGTTTATATTAGTACAAGGCTGACCTGCAGTGGACTTCGAACTGTAACTTTGGTGGTGAGGTGGTCCACCTGAACGGTAACAATAATGTGATATCTCCGGTCATTTCGTGGTGGACTTAACTGGAAGATGCGGCTTCGTGATCTTGTACCAACAAAGACTGTGAGTTCATCAAATCCTGGAATGGAAGTCTCATGAAATTCTGAATCCATGTATGATAACCTGGATTAAACTAAAATTTTGATGTATTAGGAAAAAATAATTCTTTTTTTTTTTTTTGCATACAAACTTGAAATACTTTTATGCATAAATGAAGAATTTAACAGTTTCTAAAACCTTTTTTTACAGTAGACTCACATCCTACTCCTTGAAAGGCCATGCCTTTTCCTACTCAAAGTCCTACCTCCACAACAGACTCCAACATAAGTGTAAATGACACCACTTCATCTACTCAACCCATCAGTGTAGAAGTGCTGCTGTAAGGTATCATTCTAGGACAAATTTTATTTCTCCTTTACACCAATAACCTACCAAATGCATCTCAACAACTTAAACCAGTTTCATTCATGGATGACACTACCTGCATCATCTCTAATCCAGATCTGGCTGACCTCAATAACAGTGCTGAACTAGAAGAGGCATTGGCTTGCATGGGTACAAAAAAATTAACACCCACTAGTGAAAAGACATACTGCATAATGTTTGGGGATAAAGCTAAATACCATTCAACTAAACATAAAAGATAAATAATACATACATTGAAGAATAAGATAAGGGTATATTCTTAGGTATTCACCTTGACAGCAAACTAAATTTAATAAACAAGCAGCAAGGGGCTAGTAACTTCTTCTCATGTATACATTACTAAAGTTAAAAAGAAAAGCTTTTGTTTTTCTTTTTGGGCTGCCCTGCCTTGGTGGGATGCAGCTGGTTTATTGAAAGAAGAAGATGCAGCATATATCTAAAAAGTTTCAAAAATGGTGGGCATTCTTTCCAGAATATGCTGCTCTGTAGTATCACAAAGATCACTACTTAGTCTGTACTAATCTTTAACACTTTAACTGTGTGTGATAAATTTATGCATGCAACCAAATTGTGTGACATTGTTCTTTAACACTGGCCATCTCCCACTGAGGCAGGGTGACCCAACAAAGAAGAAAACACTTTCACTGTCATTCATTCAATCACTGTCTTGCCAGAAGGATGCTGACATCACAGATCCCCACCCCTCCCTCAGCATGCAGGCCCTATACTTACTACCACCAAGATTCAAGTCCAACTAACTGGTTTTCCTGAATCCCTTCATAAATGTTACCTTGCACATACTCCAACAGCATATCAAATCCTAAAAACTCACTCATATCTAACATGCTCACACAAGCCAAACTCCTAGCACTTGAAATCTCCTTTACCCCTTCTTGCCAACCTTTCCTAGGGTGACTCAGACCCTTCCTTCCTTCCACCCCAGATTTTTAAGCCCTCCTTGTCATCTTGCTTTTTCCCCCTCTTCTCTAAATGTCCAAACCACTTCAGCAACCCCTCCTCAACCCTCTGAATAATATTTTCTGTAACTTCACACTTCCTCTTAATCTCCAAACTCTGAATTCTCTGCATAATATTTACACCACACATTGCCCTCAAACATGACATCTCTACTGCCTCCAGCTTTAAAATATGCCAACCGAAGCCATTTTAGGTCTCGCCTCAGCTGTTTGGGTTGTCTACCACCTTCACTTAGGAAACAATGAAAGCCCATGTGGTTCACACATTGCATAATGGGAAACACTATCTCATAAGCACATATGCACAATGCTGAGTCACAACAAGAGCTTTACTCTAGTGAAATCAGGATGATTTTGTTCCAAGAAGACACTTTTACCTGGTGTAGTTCTATTGAGACAAATATGCTCTTACAAACTATAATTCTTTTCTCAAAATTTTCCCACACAGGAATTAACTAACACTCCCTGGCCTTGCATAGTTATAGGGTTTAACTACCCTTACTTCACCTATGGTACATGTGAATAAGGATCCACAACAACATTTAATCACAGCCCTACAAAAATCTGCCATTAGAGCAATCATAATCTAGCTACAGACAATACACCCTCCCACTTTTCAAATATTTCAACCTACTTAACATGCCAAGTATCCACACATCCTACGGTACACAGTCCACTCTATACAAATACTGAATTACTGAGCTAAAACAATCCGGAGACAGCTGAAACAGATCACCTAGAGGCAGGGTGACCTGAAAAAGAAACACTTTCACCATCATTCACACTATCACTGTCTTGCTAGAGGTGCATGATATGACAGTTTAAATGTCCCTCCAAACAGCAAATATTCCTATCCCTCCTTAAGAGTACAGGCACCACACTTCCCACCTCGAGGACTCAAGTCTGGCTAAACAGTTTTCCTGAATCTCTTCATTTGATATTCCATGTGTACAAGTCAACCTAAGAAAACACCCCACGCAAATCCAAGGACCCAAAATTTGAAACTTACCTGAAGGCAAAAAAAAAAAAAAAAAAAAAAAAAAAAAAAAACTGTAACAATTATTAACATTTACAATATCAACTGTATCTTATACCACTAACTTTAGTCACTTCCCTATTGTGATATAAACCACCTTGTGATATACAGAAATTATTAGTGTTGACCACACAAAAGTTGGTGCACTCTCACTCTCAATGGGGCCATAAATATCTCACATGCTGGAATTCAACTGATGAGGGTTTAACACAGATACAGTTTAGCATTAAAGGCACATTTTACACTGATAAAATAAAGTGGTTAACATGTTAACACATCCAACCATGTAATAAGCATTGGCCAATGGAACATGCAGTGTCCCATATATTCCATGCAGGTTTGTTTCCACCATATTATCACATCAATACACTATATCATTCTACAAGTTCAATTTTCAGACAATGTAAAACCTTTTCAGTTAAGTGTAATTTTAAACATGTATGAAATTCAAATGCATCACAATGGCCAAAAGAAACTTCAGGGATGTAAAAAACCATTGTCAGGGATGTAATTGTAGTCAGTGAACCATAGTTGCAATGCATTGGTATGAGCAAACTAGATCTACACTCAAATTCAATTTCAACAATCAACATACCAGGAACACTAATTTTCAATTGATATTTTGTGATATCTTGATAAAGAGTAACAGGGTTGGGGCAGAACTGGTCAAACTGAGGCTCCAGCAGGGGTATATCAGAAAAGAGGTTCCAGGTTGAAACCCCAGCACATGATTTCAAACTTAGGTGGTCCCAGTCACCAATCCTGAGGAACATAAATGATGGAAAGTGGTCAGCAGACACAGTCAAACAAATATTGTATTAATTTGCAAATAATCCACACATAGGAGAGAGAGAACCTTATGATGACATTGTAAGCTTCTCTCTCCTGTGTGCAAGTTATTTGTTCTTTGTTTCAGTTATGGTATTGTGCCTTTTTGTTCTTTATTCTATTAATTTTTCAAATTCATCAAAGCTGCAACACATAAGATGCTTCCATTATAGTCCATCAAAGGCAAGTAACAGTCGCAGTTTGTTACTTTCATCACACATAATGTGAAATCTCAAACTAATATTGTATTTATTTTTATGGAAGCAATAAATAAGATTCCACATGGCTTATGGAATTACTATGTGTAAAAAGAAGATAAACTTCAGAGTTTTCCTCTTCTTTTGGGGTAACTTTGCCTTGGTGGAAAACGGCCAGTAAGTTGAAAAAAAAAAAAAAGACTTTTGGAAAGAGTGACAAGAGATTCCAAAGTCTAAGTTTAAATATAACTTCTAAAGTTACTGACACATGGGAAAACAAATTATAGTCGTCTTCAGAAATTTGTGGTGGATGACACTCCTAGAGTTTCCACAAATCTAAAAATCAGAGAATACAAAGTAATGTCTGTGTAAAAAAAAAAAATCAAATGTGGAATAATTTTGTATTTCAGAGAACACTGATCTACTCTGGTTATTACTGACTTTCAAAAGAAAGGATTGTACATAAAGTATTAGAATTTTTTATTATTATCCCATAGCTTGATCGCTAGAGCACTCAGCTCACACACTGAGGTCTGGGGGTCGATTTCCGGTACAGCTGGAAACATTAAGAAGTGTTTCCTTAAGATGCCTGTTGTCCGATGTTCACTTATCAGTAATATGGGTACCTGGGTGTTAGTTGAACGGTGTGGGTTGTATCCTGGGACAAAATTGACCTAATTTGCTTGAAATGCTCTGCATAACAAGGGGCTTTCTACGTAGCATACGTCACTGATGTTAGCTAGGCTTGCATGCATTGTATATGTACTTGTAGACATAAAGATTATAATTATTATACTTGTTGATAACAATCTTCCTGAAGGTTTCCCATCAGCAATAAGTGGAATAATCAAACTCCACAAATAAAGAATCCTGAATATGTGGGGATGACTGTGCAGTATATACAAGAAAAAGGTAAGCCCATTATAATTTTCAAGTGGCAGATAAATTTTTAAAAACTGGACATGGATAAAAATGTATGCACCCTAAAATAGTATGTTATACAGTACAATACATTATGCTAAATAAATAAATTGATAGAATTAATGCCAACACATAAGTTAGATCTTTTTATTAGATAGTATCTTTTATGAATCATTTACTGATACAGTATACATATACAGTGGACCCCCGGTTAACGAACTTTTTTCATTCCAGTAGTATGTTCAGGTGCCAGTACTGACCGAATTTTTTCCCATAAGGAATATTGTGAAGTAGATTAGTCCATTTCAGACCCCCAAACATACACGTACAAACGCACTTACATAAATACACTTACATAATTGGTCGCATTTGGAGGTGATCGTTAAGCGGGGGTCCACTGTACTAGTATAAAAATTAATAAAAAAAAAAATGATTGGCAACAGACAGCATTCTAGGTCAAAGTTTCAACAACTTCTGAGGGTGATATTTGTTCTTTCAACTTTAGGTAAGTTAAATGCTGTACTCAGCATTATAATAACACACAGTTCAGCACGAGAAAAAGGCCTCAGAGTAGACTAGACATCAATTTTAAGATAAGGGAAATCTAGATACAATTATTTCTCTAATGGCTATACATACCACAAACGAGATTTTTTGTACTTAGCCATTTTGAGTGATATGCTGTCTGTGAAATCATATTCTAGTCCCAAATAAGATCTGTAACTACAGGTGCTCCTTGACGTACAATGATTCAACTTACTATATTTCAACTTTATGTTGGTGTAAAAGCAATTACTTGGATATGAAACATAAGATGATTACCCAGGACGAAGGCAGCAAGTCTGTAACTCATATTCATTTATTTACTTTTCAACTACCCAAATACAGTGGACCCCTGGTTTACGATATTATTTCATTCCAGAAGTATGTTCAGGTGCCAGTACTGACCGAATTTGTTCCCATAAGGAATATTGTGAATTAGATTAGTCCATTTCAGACCCCCAAACATACACATACAAACGCACTTACATAAATACACTTACATAATTGGTCGCATTGGGAGCTGATCGTAAACCAGGGGTCCACTGTACTCTATCTCCACCTAATTCTACTGAAGTCTCACTCATCATTAAATCATTAAAAAACAAAGCAGGAGATCTAGATAACTTGCCTCCATTCATATATAAAAAAGCTACCAATATGCTGTCACCCATTATTGCAACACAAACAAATCTGTAGAGTCCTCAACCTACCCATCCATACTCAAGACAGCAAGGGTTACTCTGATCCTCAAGGAGGTGATCCAACTGATTTGAACAACTATAGACCTATATCAAACTTGCTGTTACTTTCTAGAACATTCAAAAAAATAATACATAAATGCCTTTACTCCTACTAACAACATACTTAACCCCTGGGGCTCTTCATTGGCCTATGGAAAGCATCTGATACAGTGGACCACAATCTCCTGCACCTAAAACTAAATCATTATGGCATCAAAGGACATTCCCTTGATTACCTAAAACCTTATCCTAACGATAGACACCAGTATGTATACGCAAACAGAGTCAATTCCACTATCCAGCCTGTAGCTGTCATAATGCCCCAGGGTAGTGTCCTAGGTCCACTCCTCTTTCTCATCTACATCAATGATCTCCCCAATGCATTCCAACTCCTTAAACCAGTTCTTTTCGCAGATGACACTACTTATATCTACTCCCACTCAAACCCAGCTATACATAGAGACACTGTAAACAACGAGCTGCTAAAAATATATACTGTACTTGGATGATGATCAACAAATTCACTCTCAACATTGACAAAACATATTTCATGCTGTTTGGAAACAGAGCCTTAAATATCCAACTTAATATGTCAATAAATGGTTCCCATATTTCAAAACACACAGAGGGTAAATTTCTAGGTCTTCTCCTTGATTGTAATCTTAAATTTTATTCCCATATCCATCATATATCCAAGAAAATTTCCAAATCAGTAGGCATCCTTTCCAAGATACCATACTATGTACCCCAAATGACACTCCTTACCCAATACCACTCATTAATATATCCGTGCCTCACCTATGGCATTTGTGCCTGGCGATCAACCACAGCCAACCCCCTTAAAGTTCTTGATAGCTACAACAGAACGCACAGTCACAATACAATGCATAAGGCTCTCTTCAACATCCTTCGTGTTAGTCTCACACTATGCAAAAATGCAATGCACATAAAGGACCCGAAGATCTGGAATTCACTACCTGAACCGGTAAAGGATCCCCTGACTACTTATAAATTTAGGACTTTGCTTAAAAATCATCTCATCTATCAATACTAACCAAACCAACCAAAACAACTTCTAATAAGTTATATTATATTATATGACCTCTAGTCTATTAAACATCTGCCAATCCATGAAATATTACTGCTTGAGCCAATAATTGTAATATTGTTTTTATTATGTGCAACTACCTTGCATTAGTATTAAGATTAAATAAAGATTTTAATAAAAGTTAATCACTCTTATCTTGTCTAGATTTAAGTAGTTATTATGTATTAGGATTAGTCTGCCCAAAATGCCCCTTCATGATAGTGGCTTTCTTTGTACTTATCAAACTAAAATTGTAATTACACACTGTAACCTTTATAAAGAAGTAAAATCTTAATTCTTCACTCTTTAATCTTATTTACTATGGGTTCATCGGAACATAACCCCATCATAAGTCAAGGAGACATCTATTCTACTGCCCATTCTTACTACAGTAAGTCCTCACTTACCATCGTTGATAGGATCTTGGAAACTGCGACTTTAAGCGAATCAACATATAATGAAACCAATTTTACCACAGGCTGATTGATATAAACATCAGGAATGCACAGTGCACCTTTAG